>NW_006921713.1:4589870-4590438 GCF_000298275.1 Orycteropus afer afer | reverse complement strand
TCTGGAAGTTCTCTGCCAATATACTGCTGCAATCATTTTTGAATTATCTTCAGTAAGATCTTACTTATGTGAGATATTAATGATATTGTTCGATATTTCCCACATTCTGTGGAATCACCTTTCTTTGGAATGGGTACAAACATGGATCTCCTCCAGTCAGTTGGCCAGGTAGCTGTCTTCCAAATCTCTTGGCATAAGCAAGTGAGTGCCTCCAGTGGGGCATCCGTTTGTTGAAACATCTCAATGGGCATTCCATCAATTTCTGGAGCCTTGTTCTTCACCAATTCCTTCATTACAGCTTTGACTTCCTCCTTCCATAGCATTGGTTCTAGATTATATGCCACTTCCTGAAACGGATGAAGATTGACCAGTTCTTCTTGGTACAGTGACTCTATATATTCCTGCCATCTTCTCTTGATGTTTCCTGCATCATTCAATATTTTGCCCATAGAATCTTTCAATATTGCAACTTGAGGCTTAATTTTTTCCCTCAATTCTTTCAGCTTGAGAAATGCCTATCATGTTCTTCCCTTTTGGTTTTCTAACTCCAAGTCTTTGCACATTTCAT
>NW_006921713.1:4585640-4589395 GCF_000298275.1 Orycteropus afer afer | reverse complement strand
GAAGTCCACATGTACAGCCACCGTTTGTGTTGTTGAAAAAAGGTATTTGCAATGAATAAGATGTTGGTCTTGGAAAATTCTACCATGCAATTTCCAGCATTATTTCTGTCACCAAGGCCAAATTTTCCAACTACCCGTGATTCTTCTTTGTTTCCAACTTTTGCATTCCAGTCACCAGTGATAAATAACACATCCTGATTGTATGTTCATTCAATTTCAGACTGTAAAAGTTGATAAAAATCTTCAATTTCTTCATCTTTGGCTTTGGTGGTTGGTGCATAAATTTGAATAATAGTAGTATTAGCAGGTCTTCCTTGTAGGTGTATAGATATTATCCTATCACTGACAGCATTGTACTTTAGGACAGATCTTGAAACTTCCTTTGTGATGAGGAATGCCATGCCATTCCTCTTCAATTTGTCATTCCCCACATAGTAGATCATATGGTTGTCTGATTCAAGATGGCCCAAACTGGTCCATTTCAGCTTACTAATGCCTAGGATATCAATCTATATACATTCCATTTCATTTTTGACAACTTCCAATTTTCCTAGATTCATACTTCATACATTCCATGTTCCAATTATTAATGGATGTTTGCAGCATTTTCTCCTTAATTTGAGTGGTGCCATGTCAGCAAATGGAGGTCTTGAAAGCTTTACCTTATCCATACGAGTAAGGCTGGTTTTACTTTGATGATGCAGCTCTTCCCAGTCCTATTTTGAGAGCCTTCTAACCTAAGTGACTCATCCTCCTCCTCTGTATTGGACAATGTTTCCGGACTATTCATAAAGTTGTGCAGTAATGTATCAGACAGTGTTTCTCTTCTATTCATAAGGTTTTCCCTGGCTAATTCTTTGAGAAGTGGATGGCCTCTTCCTTCTTCCTAGTCTGTCTCAGTCTGCAAGCCACACTGATACCTGTGCACCATGTGCACCCCTCCGGGTTTGAAACACCAGTGGCACAGCCTCAAGACTCACAGCAACACATCAGTACAGTAGGACAAACTGACAGACAAGTTTGTGTCCCTTAGCTGTTGGAAACCTCTCCAACCTCCCCCTACCTGGATTCCTACTGCTGCCTCCTTGCTGTGTCCTGGTCCCCCTCACCTTTTTCTGTCCTTTCCCTCGCTTTCCTGCCTTGCCACTTGTGGGGTGTGGCCTGGGTTCCCTCCCCTCACCTGGATCCCTACTGCTGACTCCTCACTCTGCCCCAGTCCCCCTCACCTTTTTCTGTCCTTTCCCCACACTGAGTTTATGCTAATATGTGGTGGAATATTTTGGGAAAAGATAGCATTAATGGTAGCACAACATGAAAAATGTAATCACTGCCCATGAACTGTAAATGTGGACATTGTTATGCTGGCAAATATCTTGTTGTGTGTGTTTTCACCACAATAAAAGTAAATATATTTTATACACACACACACACATACAATTTATATATACACCATTGCCAGCAAGTCGATTCCAACTCATAGTGACCATATAGGACAGAGTAGAACTATTTCATATGGTAGATCTTCATAGAAGCTGACTGCCACATCTTTCTCCCTTGAAGGAACAGTGGTGGGTTGAAACCACTGACCTTTCTGTTGGCAGCCAAGTGTTTCACCACTGCATCCAGGCTCCTTCTGAATGGAAAAAGACCCCCACAGCTAGCTCCAAACTCTATACATACTATGTTTTTTCCTATATATATCACACACTGTGGTGGTAATTTTTTAAATTGGTGTAACAGCAAAACTATTACAAATTTCTTCTTCTTTTTCACAACTTCATGGATAGAAGATTCATTCTATCTACATCTATCTAGATCTCACCAACCTCACCATAAAAGTTTTTTTCTTTCCTTACTAAGTTTAGGACTTTCACTTTTTCACTTATAGGAAGCACTTACAGCTTGTCTTTGACATATCTGAATTACCAACACCACTATTCTTGGCTTTGGGGCCATTATTAAGTAAAATAAGGGTAACTTTAACACATACTAAGGAGCTCTGGTAGTGTAGTGCCTAAGGCATTTGACTGCTAACCAAAAGATTGGCAGCTCAAACCCACCAGCCACTCCATGGAAGGAAGACTAGGCAATCTACTTCCATAAAGATTTACTGCCTTGAAAACCCAACAGGGGTCGCTATAAGTCAGAATTGACTTGATGGCAGTGGGTTTGGTTTGGACTTTGGTTAACACACACTGTGATACTATGGCAGTTGATGTGATAACTGAGATGGCTACTAAACGACTAATGGGCAAGTAGTGTACATAGCAAAGCTACACTGGACAAAGGGATGATTCACATCTCAGGTGGGATGGATTAGGAATTCATCATTCCTATCATTAGGAATGATAGATTTCATCATGTTACTCAGAATGGAGGGCAATTTAAAACTTATGAATTATTTCTGGAGTTATTTTCAGGCCATGGTTGACCTCAGGTACCTGAAACACAAATAATGGGGTCGCTACTGTAGATGGTTCACTTCTCCCTTTCCATATTTAAAGGAGAATGTCTAGGAAGTATATAGCATGTGTGAATTACATGAATAAATGAATGGATAGATATATCTTTCTTTCCAAACCTGAAAAGCATGTGGTTAAGAGGTTTGCCATTCATGAGACTAGCAGGCATCAGGAAAATAACTGGTTTTATCAATTTTGAATGAGATCTGAAAAACCTATATCAATATCAGCATAAATACTTCTTTGATGATACTAATATTTGGGTGGCAGTGGAGCTGGGCTTTAAGAATTTACCATTTCTGTTAAATCTTGAGTACTTTAACTCTAGTTAATACCCTCTAGCTTTGAACAGTTCAAAGCTGTCTGGTAAATGGTATTTGATGAATTATGCCTCAAAAATGTGTTCAAGATTTAGAATTTAAAAAAAAAAAAAAAAAAAAACCCTGTTGTCCTTCCACAAGAACATTTCAGTATTTCCAAATTATTTTCTCTATATTCAGTTCAGAAGTTATATTAGATTTCAACTTACTTCATTGTAGTTGATTTAAACTAATAAATTTTAAAATTTTCTCAAGAAATAGTTAACATATTGTTTTAACTCTCATTATTAAACTTCTGACACATTCAGTAGTTTTGTCTTGAGTGCTTAGTGGATGTTTGTAATCCTCCTTATCTGGACAACACCCCCATTCCTTTGGAGGAGAGCAAATAATAGTCCAAAATGAAGGGACATTGAACTATGCTATTCAGAGACTGAGAAAATGGAATAATCATGGGAAATGAAACTTGTATATATAACTTTCAATGATCCAAAACCCATTGCCATCCAGTAATACCAACTCATTGCAACCCTACAGGACAGAGTGGAACTGTCCAAGAGGGTTTCTGTGTCTACTTCTTCATGCAAGCAGATGCCATCTTTCTTCCAAGGCAGGTTTGAACTGATGACCTTTTAATTAGCAGTGAGCACTTAACAACTGCGCCACCAGCGCACTTCCATTTTTTATGATAAAGTTCTTAATTTTAAAACTCAGAATGTTGTTGTTATTAAGTGCTGTCGAGTCGTTTCTGACTCATAGGGACCCCATGCACAGCAGAACGAAACACTGCCTGATCCCATGCCAGCCCCACAATCCCTGCTATACTTGATCCCATCATTGCAGCCACTGTATCAATCCATCTCGTTGAAGGCCTCCCCCTCCTTCGTCGACCCTCCACCCTACCAAGCATGACATCCTTCTCCAGGGAATGGTCCCTTCTTACAACATGACCAAAATAGGTGAGACCAAGTCT
>NW_006921713.1:4577917-4584235 GCF_000298275.1 Orycteropus afer afer | reverse complement strand
CAGACTCCAGGTCTTTGCACATTTCATTATAGTAATTGGCTTTGTCTACTCGAGCTGCTCTTTGAAATCTTCTGTTCAGCTCTTTTACCTTTTCGTTTCTTCAGAATACTGAAACAAAATACCTCATTAAAAATTTAAGTTTTTGATCTTAAGCTTATTTTTTCCCCAGGGACATTATCTCACTTCTTTTGAAGAGCATGCTTACATGTAATGTTTTAAAAGTTAACAAGACTGTTAATGATATCACATAGTTTTTTGCATCACGTTTGAACCTCACAGAATACATTTAATATGCCAAAGAAGAGTAAATTGCCAATAGTGTCTTTGTTGAATCTTAATTATCTGAATTAGTGAAAAAATTTAAATCCACACATAATTATCTGATCAAATGTTTAAAATGGAAAACAAAAAACAAAAAACAAAAAACCTCACTGCCTGAGTCCAGTCCTACTCATGGCGACCCCTCCTTGAGTTTCCGAGACGGTATCACTATGGAAGTAATTGTGGCTGGTGGGTTTTAACTCCCAGCCTCTGGTTAGCAGTCAAATGCCCTAGGCCACCAGAGCACACATATATAATTTACAAGTTCATATATATATATATATATATATATTTATATATATATACACACACACACACACACATATATATATGTATATGTATATATATATATATATATATATATGTTGGGGAGCTCTGGTAGCATAGTGCCTAAGGCATTTGATTGCTAACCAGAAACCAGAAAGCTGGCCGTTCAAACCCACCAGCCACTCCTCGGAAGGCAGGTTGGGCAATCTATTTCCGCAGAGATAACCCAAACCAACCAAACTCACTGCCGTCCATTCGATTCTAGCAACCCTTCCTTGGATTTCCAAGGCGACATCACTCTAGAAGTGTAGATTGCCCAATCTTCCTTCTGAGGATCGGCTGGTAGGTTTGAACGCCAGCCTTCTGGTTTAGCAGTCAAAAGCCTTAGGCACTAAACCACCAGAGCAGAGGGATACCCCTCAGATATCCAAAGAGGGGTAACTATGAGTCAAATCAAATGGTCGGCAGTGAGTGTGGTTTTTTGGTTTACATACATGTTGAGAGGGCTCAAATTTAATTGACATTTCATTAAAAAAAAAACTTGGACTACTGCTCTGGAATACTACCAAGTTCTCAAATTTGAATTCTGTCTAAAACACTAGCAATACAAGAAAGTTACAGAAGGCATGGTTGGGAAATTTTTTGTTAAGGGGCTTACTTGTAGACAACTCCCAGAGGAACTTTCTACATAGTTTTACATAAGAACTACTGACAAAAAAAGTTGTTTTCTGGTATTGCGCATCACTGTAAACGATCCAATTTCTCTAGATATTCGTATACGGAGCACAGTCCAACTGGTAGGATTAGTTGATCTGTAATCCAAAACGCCTCCAGATCCAAATTCTGAGAGGAGCGTGAGAGTTTTGAGCTCCCGCGGATTCCGGCTGGGATAGCAACTTAGTTCCCACCAAGGCGGTTCTCAGTATGCCCAAGCCCAGTGTGAGAGCCACTGGCTCGTAGCGAGCGCTTCTCCAGGAGCAAAGCGTAGGCAGAGCAACAGCCGAAGGCCAGCATCACGTGCTCATCATTTACTGAACTGCCGCCTGAGCCTCCCTGTACTTCTCGCGCTTACATTAGATCTTTTCTACTGGGGGTATCCGCCTTCTTGCACGATCGTCACTTCTGGCGGACGCCTTCCGTCATAAAATCGTCACTTCCTGCCGCTACCGGTGTGGACGGTGCGTGTTGTGGCCGGGCCAATACTCCGGTTCTCCCCCTCCCCTTTTCTCCTCCCTCCCTCCCTTTCCCTCCCTCGCTTGCTGTGGCTTGCCCGTCGCGTACTCCTTGACCCCTTCCTAACCCCTCCTGACCTCTGTACCACCGATTTGGCTTTCTTTTTCTGTTTCCTGGCCCAATCCCAGTGCCAGGGCGGGGGCCTTGAGGAAACAGGCGTCGCAGCAGGGAACAGACCACGACCCTCGGCTTACCAGCTTGACTGCTCAGATCGCGGCCGCCATGGCACTGAGGCAGACACCGCTCACTTGCTCGGGCCACACGCGGCCGGTGGTTGATTTGGCCTTCAGTGGCATCACTCCTTATGGCTATTTCCTAATCAGCGCATGCAAAGGTAAGGCCGCTGATTCGGGTATTCGGCGGCCGGAACTGGGCGGGCATCCCCCTTCTCCCCCCAGTGCCCACGGGGTGGCAGGAACCACAGCCTTTGAGGTTAGGGCTAAGCCTGGACTGGTGGGGAGAGGGCTTGCTGAAACCGAGACATGCCTTTCTGACGCGTCTGACTAGGCGAAATATTACTGCCAATTAAGCCCTCCCATTTTATTTTTACTGCTGTTTCTGGAGGAGCTAGACTTCACTTGCCTAGTCGCCCCTGCTAGTAAACATTGTAAATACGTTTAGAGATTTGGGGGAGAGGAGAAAATAGACCAGGCTTTTGATTACTAGGCCAGGCCAAGTAATGCCTTCCGGTTTATTTCTCAAAGGTTTTATGTGCCGATTATCTCATTAGATATTGCTGTACGGTATTAACCTCCTTTTTGAAATGAGAAACTGAGATTTAGGTTAAGAAGTTTGTCCAAAACATGCATTAAAATCCACATTGTTTTGATGCGGATCAGTATTCTTCCCATGAGATAGTTACTTCTCAGTTGTTCACCTTTTCAGTTGATTTATTAATGACATTTAGTGACACCCCACTCCCCCGCGACAACAAAAGCAGTATTCCACTTTGTTACTCAACATAGTCCTATGTTTTGAATATTAGATTCTAAGCAATTTGAACTTGTAAATCACATGTCTTTTAAAATGTCTTCTAGATGGTAAACCTATGCTACGCCAGGGAGATACAGGAGACTGGATTGGAACATTTTTGGGTCATAAGGGTGCTGTTTGGGGTGCAACGTTGAATAAGGATGCCACCAAAGCAGCCACAGCAGCTGCAGATTTCACAGCGTAAGTGTAACCAAAATAGCAAAGTTTGGACTTCTCTGTGGACAGTGTTCTCAAATAATGAAAAACTTAAAACTCATTTGTTTAGAAAATTCTGATTCAATGTCTGTAGTATGGAATGTGCCATGGTGACGCTCAGCGATCTTCCATCCTTGGGCTTATCTGCTGCTTTTTTCTGTGATGGTGTTTCTCATTCTTGAGTCTTAGTTTGTCTGTCTGGATCGGGACTCAGGAATCTGCATCATTAAGCACTTTGGATTATGAATGTTGGTGGTTGTAGGTTAGAAATGCCATTTTACATGTGCTCCCTGAGTGGTGTCATCAACTTCTGTGTCTTCCGGTGACCCCAGATTTTTAGCCCTGCTTTTACTCTCAGCCCCAGTTTTTCTGAACTACCTTTGGACATATTTTAAACTCATTGTGTTCCAAACTGAAGTTCTTTGATCTCCTAGGTTTTTTGAGCTTGAATTCTAAATACTTCTTGTTTCTACTTTAGCATCCACATCCAGATTACCATCTTCTTTGTTGATCCGACTTGCAGTGTGTCTCCCAACTACAGTATTTGCACATGCTTCTGCCTTTAGTTCAGGGCCATTTTTAACTCCCTGCATCTAGTTTCTTTTTCTTACAGCTCATCTTTCATACTACTGCCAGTTGTCTTCCTAAAAACAAATGTTATTATATCACTTCTCTACCTCATGGTCTTGGTCTTTCCCTTCATCTGTTTCAGTGATTCATGACCTTAGCTGAACATTGGAATAACCTGGGGAGTTTCTAAAATAAATATACCTGCGTCCCAAAAATTCTGATGTAATTGTTCAGAGGCTGAACCCTCCTGATCAGCTGGTTTTTTTTTTTTTTTTTTCCTTCTCTATAGTTTTTGTAGGTGATTTTGATGTGCAGCCTTAGCCCTAAAGGTTAATTTTCCAGTTTTTGGCACTTTAAAATTTGGCCTCGACCTAGTCATGTAGCTGGACATCATCTGCACTGTAAACCATATGCTTACAGTCTATTTATCCTAAAGTTCTTATTGTTCCTGGAATACATCTTTTCCATTTTGATTTTTGGCTTTTTCACGTGTTATTAAACCTATACAGAATGATCCCCCTTTCCTCTTCTGGGCATATATTTTATTTTATATAATCTTGGTATCTCCAGTTCCTAATTGTGTCAGTGATTTAGTAGGCATTTAAGTATTTGAACTAATAAAGTGAATTGCCAATAGCTATTATACATACATAGGCTTACTTAGACTAATGGACCTGGAGAGTAAAAGTAGTTTTGTTGATTTCTTTTTTTTTTTTTTTTTTTACATTTTTTTAAAAAACAGAGTCTCACAGAGGAACAATTATAAATGTTTTGCCTCTCCAGTTTAAGCAAATTAAACATACCAAAGTTAGTATGAGAAATTGCATGCACATCTATTATGGTGGTGGATACATGACTGTGCATTTGTCATAACTGATAGACCTGTACGCCACAGTATGAATTTTCTGTGCAGAAATTAAAAAATAAGTGAAACAAAAAATAGAAGTTGATAGTTGTGCTTACGTGAAATTGAATTTGACATGGTGAGAGATCAGTGAGAAAAGTTACAAATGCCAATTTGAAGACAATCCTGTGGCTTTAGATCAGTGGATTGTTATTATATCATTATATATAACTGTTGTAAGACTTTGTGCTCTGCCCAATTGTTACAATACATAATACTGATAAAAGTAACTAATACAGCTTGGTTTTGTATGAATCCTTGAGTGTCTACAACTTTTAAGCAAAATGTTGCTTTAGATATCAGTAAATTAGCTATTGGATGAATTAATAGATCTTGGTTTGGCTTTTCTGGAATATTGGTGTCTGGTTGCCATGAGTTTAGCTTTTTTTTTTTTTTTTGCCTCCAAAGTTTCTTTTTTGTTCGGTCGGAATATTGTCATTGGGAACCAATGTCATTCATTTTTATGAGTGGGAAATTGAGATTAACTTTATGTGTAATTCTAGATTTCAGATAATTGGTAAGGGAATTTAAAATTTTTCATTAAGTCCTGGTCTGGTGATGAGTTAATAGTTAGTAAGTGATATCTCAAAGTTAATATAACTGCTATAAATGTAATTTTTTGACACTATAGACATTAGCATTAAAAGAGACAAGATTTTGGATTGCAGTCCTGGAAGGATACATTTTTTGTTAACCCCCATTCTGTTGGTTTCTGACCCTAACAATGTTAATTCCATATGCAAAATGCTTTTTCACCTCCTATTTGGTAGTGCCATTCTGGTTTTCAATAATAGACCTCTGCAACAGCTAGTTAGGAAGGCTCCCTCTCGTAAACACTATGGAAGACTCTTGGTTTGTACATTTGAAATTGTATTGCCAGCCCTCAGGAGAAGGAAGAGCAATAGGTTAGGTAGAAATTACTGTTTGTGTGATAATTACTCTGAAATGGAGAGAGAAGAGGGTGAAAACAATATGTGATACTTTAAATCCTGAAAATTTTACCCACTAGTGTCCAGTCAGATCCAACTCACAGCAACTCCTCCTTGGCTTTCCAAGGCAGTATCACTATGGAAGTAGATCACCCAGTCTTCCTTCTGAGTAGTGGGTGGCGGGTTTGAACTGCCAGCCTTCTGGTTAGCAGTCAAGTGCCTTAGGCACTACGCCACCAGAACTCCGCCCCTGAAAATAGTGGGATTTTATTTAGCTGTCAAAGAAACCAGTTATCTTTGTTTTAGATCACTTATAGTATTGTTAACAAAAACAGAATCACATGTTTCAAGACTTCTGTGCATACGTATTCAGTGTTTTAACGTTGCCTATTAAAATGTCTCAGTGTCTGTTCAAGAGGTGTTAAAAGTGCAGACTCTGGAGCCCATTCGACTGGCTTTGAACCCCAGTTCCACTATTTCATGACTGTAACCTTGGATACTTGCTTTAACCATTTTTTTAATTTCGTGATCTATAAACACAAGAATAATCATTACCCAAGTCTTATGTTGGTTCTGAATATTAATGAATTGTTGTTGTTGTTGTGTGCTGTGGAGTCAGACCCGACTCACAGCAACCCCTACTTGGGTTTCCAAGGCAGTATCACTATGGAAGTAGATTGCCCCATCTTCCTTCCGAGGAGTGGCTGGTGGGTTTGAATTGCCAGCCTTCTGGTTAGCAGTCAGGCGCCTTAGGCACTATGCTACCAGAACTCCCAATATGTGTCCAATACTTAGAGCATTTCCTGAAATGTAATGAGCTATTATGTAAGTGTTACATGTGTAAAGTAACAGTGATAGCTATCACCACCACTGTTACCACTCCCCACAAGACCAAAATTGTACACA
>NW_006921713.1:4545473-4569752 GCF_000298275.1 Orycteropus afer afer | reverse complement strand
ATCCTTTCCTTCAAGGCTCAGGGGTCCAAGATTATCTTCTGTGTCTGTGTTAATTGGTTTCCCTTTTCTTTGTTGAAGAGGGTCTGTGTAATCCTTCTGCCTAGTCCGCCATCTTGCCCTGCCTCTCCCTGTACACATTGTTTTGAAACTTACATGGCTATGATGATTTCAGGTAAGCAAAGTTGAGTAGATTTAAATGTCAAGAAGAATTTATTTATTTTCTTGGTCAAGGCTTTTAGATGCTATAGTATAGTGGGAAACATGGAAATAAGCATTGACTTTAGGTCGACCTGAGTTTATTCTCTTTGTTTCTTATATGATCATGGGACATTTCTTAACCTCACTTTTGATATTTGTAAAATGTATAAGACCAATAAAGTTATTAGGATTACAGAAGGGATCTTTCTCCGTTGAATCCCAAGAGTTTAGCTTAGTATCTATTACATAGTAGGTGTTCAATAAATTGAGTTCTGGTAGTGCAGTGGTTAAAGCATTTGGCTGCTAACCAGAAGGTCTGTGGTTTCAACCTAGGAGCTGCTCTGCAGGGGAAAGATAAGACAGTTTGCTTCCTTAAAGATTCATTGCCTTGGAAACCTATGGGGCAGTTATGCTCTGTTCTATAAAGTCACTATGAGTTGGAATGAACGGCAACAGGTTTGGATGACTAAACCAATGTGCAAGCCTCCTTGCCTCCCCTTTTGCCCCCCAAAAATCCCTTTTTTTGAAACCTGTGGTAAGTCCATTCTTAGGATATGAAAAGTATTGAATAGACAGCATTGATATTATGTGTGAGAAACTGGGACTATAAGAGAAATCAGTAGTTATGGAAGGTGCCATGTACTTCATGAGTTGTGCTGAAAATAAATGCTGTAGGATTAGTTGGTAAAAGGTTATTGTTATTGACAGACACCTCACTGTCTTGATTTGAGCCCTGTTGTTGTTGTTGTTATGTGCCGTCGAGTTGGCCCCAACTCATAGCAACCCCTCCTTGGGTTGCTGAGGCAGTATCACTACTGAAGTAGATTGCCCAACCTTCCTTCCAAGGAGTGGCTGGTGGGTTTGAACAACCAGCCTTCTGGTTAGCAGTCAAGTGCCTTAGGCAGTGTGCCACCAGAGCTCCTGCATTGCATGTAGTGTGTGTTACTAACAATAAGATGTTAAAAAAAAAAAAAGGCATCACAACTTGGTGACTACCTATATATATTATTGTTAGGTGACCTTTCATATTTCTTTAGTATTGTACATGCTATTAATACTTGCTTTCATATTTCTTTAGTATTGTACATGCTATTAATACTTCCCTTTTTCCCCTCATGAAGTTTTATCTTATGGGATTGCTACAAGTTGGAATTGATACAATGGTACACAACAACAAAAATCCAATGCTTAGAATTTTTTTGGACTTTCCTGGCATAAATAGTGCTTTGTATTTTTTTTTTTTTTTTAATTTTTCCTGTGTTCCTATAAACATACATGCTTGTCTTAGCCCTGGTGGTACAGACTGGTTAAGTAGTCGGCTGTTAACCATTGACAGTGGGTTTGGTTATTTTGGGTTTATAGCAATATCACAAGTGGGTAACTTTAACAAACAAATTAATGTTCTCACAAGTTGGTGGTAGGTGCTGTTGAACCAATTCCTACTCATAGCAACCCCATGTGACAGAAGAACTGCCCCATCGGGTGTTCTAGGCCCTTGACTGCTGCTACCTGAAAGCTTGGTAGTTTGAACCCACTAGCTGCTCTGTGAGAGAGAGATGTGGCAGACTGCTTCCGTAAGGATTACAGCATTGGAAACCCTACTCCATCCTATACTTATGAGTTGGAATCAACTCAGTAACATGGGGTTATCTTTACAGGAGCAGATCACCAGGTCTTTTCTCCTGTGAAGCAGCAGGGTGGGTTTGAAGCTCCCATCTTTTGGTTAGCAGCTGAGCACTTACCATTGTGTAACCAGGGCTTTTTTCACAGTTTAGGGTGTTCACAGTCTGAATTTAGGGCACTGACTCTAGAGGAATGCTTTCTCTCTGTTGGCTCTGGGGCATGGTCTTTATCTCTTTTCAATCTGTGCCTGTGCTTCTTGGCTATCTAAATGTGGCCTGGCATCTGTCTTCCCCATTTGAGCTTGCTTCTCTCTATACCTAATCTGCTGTGTTTATATCTCAGAAGTGATTAGGTCTAAGACACGCCCTACACTGATGTGGCATGGGCTCATTAACATAACAAAGATCTCCATAGACAGATCAATTGTGGAGTTGGTTTGACTCAGAAACCCTATAGAAACAGTGTAGACTGCCTCATAGGGTTTCAAAGGTGGTAATCTTTACAGAAGCAGACTGCCACCTCTTTCTCCTGTGGAGTGGCTGGTGGATTCAAACTGCCGACCTTTCTGTTCACGGCCAAGTGCTCAAACACTGCACCACCAGGGCTTGCTTATAGGGGTTAGTATTCTAACACATATATTTTTAAAATGCATTTTATTGAAATATAATTTATGTACAGTGAAATACACAAAACTAAAGTGACATGGGTCAATGCTTTTTTTTTTTGCACTGTTCCCTCTCCTCCTACCTCCCCTCCCACCCCTGGCAACCAACAAAGAAAGTTTCCCTCCTTGTATAAACCTTTCCTTGACTCTCCACAACAAGAAACTAATACTATATTTGCCCTTCTGTGATTGGCTTATTTCATTCAGCATAATGTCCTCCAAGTTCATCCATGTTATATGGTGTTTTTCAGACTCTCCATTATTCTTTAGTGTTGCATAGCATTCCATTGTGTATATGTACCATAGTTTAGTTATCCATTCTTTTGTTGATGGGCATATAGGTTGTTTCCATCTTTTTTTATTGTAAATAGTGCTGCGATGAACATGGGTGTGCATAATATCTGTTCCAGTCCTGCCTCTCACATCTCTAGGATATATACCTAATAATGGGATTGGTGGGTCAAATGGTATCTCCAATTCCAGCTTTCTAAGGAATCACCATACTGCTTTCCACAGTGGTTGTATTACTTCACAGTCCCAGCAGTGTATGAGAGGCCCAATCTCTCCACATTCCTGCTAGCATTTGTTATTTTCTGTCTTATTGAACCTTGCCATCAGTGCTTGGGTGAGATGGTGTCTCGTTGTTGTTTTGATTCGCATCTCTCTGATGGCCAATGATCGTGAGCATCTCTTCATGTATTTGCTGGCCACCTGAATATCCTCCTTGGTGAAATGTCTATTCATGTCTTCTGCCCATTTTTCAATTGGATTGTTAATTTTGCTGTTGAGGCGTTAGAGTTTTCTATGAATATGAGAAATAAGTCCCTTGCCAGATATGTAATTATTGACAAGTATGAATTTGTTGTTGTCATTTTGTTATGTGCTTTTTCATTGTGTCAATTTTTTTGTTCCATATAATTTTCTGTGCTGAGCTTGTTTTATGAATATTGTTATCACTTCCTTCATTGCTATTGTTTTAGTATTTGCTAAATATTTGTGCTGGTCCTCTTTTTTATTTTGATGTGAAGGTTTATCATTTTCCTTTGAGGTTACCCTGTGATTTATTATTTTCTTACCAAGTTTAGAACAGTCCATTCTATCTTGTGGCTGTCTTGACTTCCCTACCATTTCGAAGTTCTGTAACTACACAGTATTTTCCCTCTTTTTGGTTTGTAGTTGTCCTTGTTTGTCAATTGATGTGTCTGGTTCCCTCTTTACAATCTTGTAGGCTTATTTGCTTAGGATTCTTATATAACTGGGTTGGTTTCTGAGTTAAGTTTTCATGTATGTTGATGGTCGGTTGTTTGCTGTTGTTGGCACTCTGTCCAAAGGACTGCCTTTAGCATCTCTTGTAAGGTTGGTCTGGTTTTAACAAACTCCCTTAATTTCTGCTTATCTGGAAATGTCCTAATTTCACCATCATATTCAAGGGACAGTTTTGCTGGGTATATAATTCTTGGATGGAAGTTTTTCTCTTTTAGGGTTTTATATATACCATCCCATTGTCTTCTTGCCTGCATGGGTTGCCTTTTGTAGGTAACTTTGTTTTTCCCATGCTGCTTTCAGAATTCTGTCTTTGTCTTTGGTTCTGTTGCATTTGATGATGATATGTCTTGTTGATTTTCTTTTGGGGTCTATCCTGTTTGGGGTTTGTTGGACTTCTTGAATGGATATATTCTTTCATCATATCAGGAAAATTTCCTTCCAACAAATTTTCAGCAATTTTTTTTTATGGTTTTATTTGTCTCTTCCTGCTTGTAAACACTCAAAATGGCTGTACCCTCTGGACAGCTGTAAGTCCACAGCTCAGGTTGTCTCCCTCCTTGCTGTTTCCCTTCCTAGTCATAGGCCACCAGTGCAATCATCCCTACAGCCTTTGGCAACCAGGGCTGATCTTTAGGTTAGTTCTCAGGTCCCAACACCACTTGGAAATATTTCAACTGTTGTTCCTGTCAGAGTAGCTGACAATCCACTGCTCCAACCATCTCCATACTCACTGTTTTCATTCAGGTTTTTCCACTAGTTGGTGCCTCATCTACTTCTGTATACTTCCTTTCAAAGCTTAGGACTCCAGGATTATCTTCTGTATCTCTGTCAATGGGTTTCTCTTTTCTTTGTTGAAGAGGATATGTGTCACTTTTCTGCCTATTCCTCCATCTTACTGGAAGTCCAACATATATTTTGGGGGGATACAATTCAATCTATAACAGCTTGTCTTTTAATTTAATAAAATGTGTATGAGCATGTTTTTCTCCTCACCTACAGCTGAAGTGCTGTTATTGTTATGTGCCATTGAGTCGAACTCTACTCATAGCGACCCCTTCCTTGGGTTTCTGAGGCAGTATCCCTACAGAACTAGATTGCCCAACCTTCCGAGGAGTGGCTGGTAGGTTTGAACCACCAGCCTTCTGGTTAGCAGTCAAGTGCCTTAGGCACTACGCTACCACTAAAGTGCTAAGACAGAAATCGCCTTTGGGATTGATTGTTTCTTCTCTGCCTTTTGTGCCCTAGCATTGAGTCTAGAATGACATAATATATCCTTGTTGTATTTATTCTATGTTTATAGAGTAAAATAAATATCAATTATTTTAAGATAAAAAGCTTTGTAGGACATTACTTGTTCATTCTTAGTTCTTTTCCCTGTATGCAAAGTTTTCTTGTTTCTTTTTACTGACCTTTTCTGATTTAAAATTAGTTCATTTTTTCTGTTCCTTTTTTGTTTTTAAGCTTTTTATTTGGGTTCTCCTTAGAGTACTTTTGTAAAGTATCGTTCAACCATTACCTACATCCCAATATATACACACAAATACACATACACATGTACACATAGTTTGGAGTGGGTTGAGTCGGGGAAAACAAATGCAATTGATAAAATCCTCAATGTTAGCATTATATAACCAAAGGCAGTTACTTTGGGTAGAAGTTGACTGGTATTTGAGAAGTTAGGAGTCAGTTTTGAGGTAGAGATGGGAGGGGTATGATCTCCATTGTCTTTGTTTAAAATTTTGTGTGACCTGTATCAAGATGCTTTATTCTCCTGTTAAAAAAATTTCTAAAGATTTGTTTTCCATTTTTTATTTTGTATGTGTGTAAGAGTATAGAGACAGAATCAGAGGGGTGAAACTAAAAAATCAATGATTTGCATCCTTGCTAAAAGGTATTAGTGCGTTAGGCTGAAACGATAGTTAGTGGGATGAATTGGTTCCTGAATCTTATTTACTTAAATGCTTCAGATCTTTTCCAGTGTTACCGAAAATTAATTAAATGGCTTTTAAGTATAATTTTTTCCTCCTTTAGATGCAAATATTTTGTCAAATGAAGTCTGATAGTGAGGGATATTGACAATAGTAGATATACAGTATACTTCTGCAACATTTCACATTTAACTTATTTAAGAATTAGTCATCAAAGCTACCATTATATTTATTCTTCTAATTTTATTTTTTGCTTTTAGCAAAGTGTGGGATGCTGTCTCAGGAGATGAACTGATGACCCTGGCTCATAAACATATTGTCAAGACTGTGGATTTCACTCAGGTATCAGAAAATGGAATTCTTTTTGGGACATTAAATTGCTGCTATTATAGAATATGATAAGGGTATTATATTTTATTAGCCCTGTTCTACTTCCACCACCACCACCAGTTGCCATCAAGTTGATTCTGACAAAGAACTATACTCCGTAGGGTTTTCAGTGGCTGATTTTTTGGAAGGAGATTGCCAGGCTTTTCTCATGTGCACCTCTGGGTGGGCTTGACTTCCAACCTTTCAGTTAGCAGGCAAGCAAGCACAGTAACCGTTTGCTGCTGTTGTTGTTGTTATGTGCTGTCGAGTCGGGCCTGACTTATAGCGACCCCTCTTTGGGTTGCCGAGGCAGTATCACTATGGAAGTAGATTGCCCAACCTTCCTTCCAAGGAGTGGCCGGGGGATTTGAACCATCAGCCTTCTGGTTAACAGTCAAGTGCCTTAGGCACTATGCTACCACTACTGCTATACAAATCTGTTATTTCTTTGTTAATTCTCTGAGACCTTTAAGATATCCTGGGATTCTTGCATCAATCCTACAACATAACAAACTTTTAAAATCCTAAATAGCCTTTTCCAGTTACTTTGAGAAGAAAGAGGATACATTTGTGATTATTAAAGAAGTGCTACTCAGGAGGGAAAGGAATATGATTAGGTGTAAAGTATTTGTACTGAGATTTGACACTTAGGAGAAAGGCAACTGCCCCACAGTACCTTCTCAGAACAATTGGTATATATTGTATCTCTCTTTGAGCTCTGTGAGCTTTATTTGGATAAAATGGTATTGAAGTTTCAAAGAGGAATAACTATTAAAGTGGTTAATCACTTAACATTTTACTTGTGTGTGTCTTTTCAGGATAGTAACTATTTGTTAACTGGGGGACAAGATAAACTGTTGCGCATATATGACTTGAATAAACCTGAAGCAGGTAATTGTGTTTATACATCAGTTTCTGGTTCTGTCTTCTTTTAATTAAAATGACTTACTGATTAGAAGAATTTGAAAAAATCAGTTTGTGTAGTACATTATACTTGTCATTTAAAAATTTATCCTGATATTTCTTTTTAATCTGATAAAAAGTTAAAGGAAATGATGCACAACAGTATACTACCTTTTAGTAAGAAAAATACAAAGATTATTTGTAGAAGGTGAGGAGGATAAGAATTCTCAAGTGTACATTTTCTGTTTAGATTTTTTAACCATGTGAACATATTATCTATTCAAAAGAATTTTTAAAATTGTCATTAGTCTACAAACTGTTTTTAATGACGATGGTACTCCATTCTATTGATGTATCATAAGTGAATTAAGCAATCTCAAATCATGTCTTATTTGATCTATTTACAAATTTTAAATAGTATAAACAATACTGTGCTAAACACTTTTATATTTACATGATTATTTCCTTAGGACAACTATAGACATAAATTGTTGGGACATAGAGCAGGTACACTTGGAAGGCATTTATAGATATTACCGAAGTGCCCTTCAGCAAAGTATAAAAATATAATTATACCTAATCCTTTCTAGCTAATACTGATAACTATATCTCTGTCAAATTAATAGAAAAAAAATGGTGTTCTGTTATTGATGTGAACTTTAAAGGCTTATTTATGAAATTAAAATTCTGATACTCTTTTAATATATGTCTTTTTCTGTGAACTGTTTTTTATGCCCTTTGCCTATTTATTTCTTGTAATGTTTAGTTTTGTCTTAGTGGTTTTTAAGAATTCTTTATCATATTCTAATTTGTCTCTTACTTTTCAGTTTTGTTAATAGGGTTTAATGGTAAAGAGATTTTTAGATTTTGTTGGAATCTATCATTTCTCTTATGAATTTTGTCATTACATGGAAGTTTTAGAAAAGTCTTCTCTGCCCAGTTGAAATAAAAACTCACTTTTATTTTCTTTTTATATCTTAATATTTTATGTATAAAAAGGTACCAAAACATGATAAACAGAATTTTGTTTTATTTATTATGTATGCTTTGGTCCCTTTTAAACTTTATATCTTGGGTATTATCTATCCATAAATAATTTTAAATTAATAAAATTTAAAAGAATAGTAAATAGTAAGACAGTCAGTTGTTGGTAATTAACTTTGCCCATATATTGAATAGGGTGTTAGATTTGGAAATTCACTCAACTTGGAGATGAGACGAGAGCTCTGGTGGGATAGTTCCTAAGGCACTTGACTGCTAGCCAGAAGGGTGGCGGTTCAAACCCACCAGCCACTCCTCAGGAGGAAGATTGGGCAATTTACTTCTGTGGAAATACCGCTTCAGAAACCCAAAGAGAGGTTGCTATGAGTTGAATCAACTTGATGGCAGTGAGTTTGGTATTTTTGGTTTTAGAGATGAGACAGCTTTGTTTTAATTTCTGCTCCTATTGAATATATATAATTGGGGCAAGTCTCACCTTTAACATATATGATAAAAGCACTTATTTTCTTGAGATACCTTTCATTTCTAAAAGTGCTACTAAGGCGAGGAAACTAGCAGCATTTATAGATGTCTTATTCTCTTTTGGCACCTTCAAGTTATTGTCTCCATTCTTTCTGATAATGTTTTGCTGAAAGATAGCAGAGTACTCTGACCTCACTTCCTTGGTGAACCTTCCAGACATGAGTAGATCATTCAAGGTTTGGGTGAACTATTATTATCCTCTTTTACCTTTGCCCAAACTGCTTTTTTTCCATTGTACTGGTGGTGGAGATGATCGTAGTTAACTGAGTATTTACTGTATGTCAAACACTATATTTCTCACTTTACATGCGTATTCTCCTTTGATCCTTACAACAGAATTATGAAGTATAGTAACTATTATTATTCTATTTAAAGATGAAGAAATGTAGTCTTAAAAGGTTAGGTAATATGCTGAAAGTGATGTTGAATGGCATTCCCTTCAGCGTTTGCTTTTGTCTAGAGGTAGCAACGAGGATTGTTTTGAAACCTTTCGAAGAGGTCCCTGACAGAGACAGGTTCCCATTTTTGTTACCTATTTCTCTCAGTGTAGAAACATTCCTAGGAATTACTGTACTGCTTTTCATTTCCTTTCTCTCCTTACAGCCCCTACATTCATCTTTTTCTCTGTTACTGATAACAGCGCCTTTGTTGAGCATCCCAGAATTAGTGGCAGTAGTAGGATTAGCTCAGGCTGTCTTGTTCCATGGTCACCCATGGTCTTACTAAGTTATGCCACATTAATTATTTTTTAAAAATTGAGGTAGTGATAATGCTTTGGAGTATTGTGTAGGAAATGGTATATTTACTCAACATATATAATGTCATAATTGTTGCACATAAATTTTTGTTCAATATAGGAAAACTAAATTTACTTTACGTAACCATTAAGTTTGAATTGTGCTGAGCATTGACCAAATGCAGTCTAATTTAGTGTATTTTTCTTTCCTTTTCACATGTTTAAATTTTTCCAATGCTGTTATTTTTAAAATCAAATAAATTGTTTAATCTTTAGAACCTAAGGAAATCAGTGGTCACACCTCTGGTATTAAAAAGGCTCTATGGTGCAGTGAGGATAAACAGATTCTCTCAGCTGATGATAAAACTGTCCGGTAAGTAATTTTTCTTTAGTAATTTAAACTTTGAAAAATGATTGCCCCTATAATTTATAATTTAAGTATGTTTTACAGTAAATAATATGCAGGAAGAGTCATCTCTTATATTGCATATTAAGTCCCATTTATACTATTTATATTCATAGAACAGAATTTGAAAGAAAAAACTGTAAGCCGGGGTTCTTAACCTGAGACTCTGGACAGGCAGGCCATAGGTGGTTCATGAACCCCCTGAAATTCTATACAAAATATTGTGTGCTTGGACCTTTGACCTTTTTCTGTGGAAAGAGAGATACATTGCTGTGTCATCAGATTGACAAAAATAGGATAAGAACCACTCACTGTAAAGAGCAACGCTGAAAATTGATTAGAATAGTACATAAGTGTTTTAGTAATTTTTTGGAAAATAAATTTAGGTATTAATTGACTTTACCCATAAGCTGCTGAATAATTTGGTGTTGTGTTGGAACTCTGTCTGTGTCATCTCTAGTTTATGCTGGAATTGTGCTGAGCTTTGACCAAATGCATGTCAGTTTACTACAATTTTAATTATGTAAGTTGATTCATCTTTATGTCATTAGGATTTAAGTTGTTTTCCTGGATGAGTAAATATCACCTAATTTTTCCCTTTTTTGCAGCCTTTGGGATCAGGCTACTATGACGGAAGTGAAATCTCTAAATTTTAATATGTCTGTTAGCAGTATGGAATATATTCCTGAGGGAGAGATCTTGGTAATAACCTATGGACGATCTATTGCTTTTCATAGTGCAATAAGGTATGTCCAAGAAGTACCTTTATGTACTTTTAGTGTAACAAAAGACAATTGGGGTGCTTAACAATTTAAATGTTACTAATATTTTTCTTGTTTTTTTTAATATAATATTCAAAGTGTGTAAATATTATTTATTTGTTTGTTTTTAGTTTGGATCCAATTAAATCTTTTGAAGCTCCTGCAACCATCAATTCAGCATCTCTTCATCCTGAGAAAGAATTTCTTGTTGCAGGTGGTGAAGATTTTAAACTTTATAAGTATGATTATAATAGTGGAGAAGAATTAGGTGAGTTATTCTCTTTTCCCTCCTTTAAGCTTTCTAACCTAAAGGTTGGTGGTTCGAACCCACCCAGCAGTACTACAGATGACAAGTCCCAGTGATCTGCTTCCATTAAGAGTATAGCCAGGAATGGGTCTACAAGCTCAGGACCATGGTCACAGGGGACATAAAGCTCAATTACATGACATACTACTCAAAAACATTGTTCTACACCGTACTTTGGTGAGTAGCAGCTGGGGTTAGTGAGTAGCAACTGGGGTCTTAAAAGCTTGAGAGTGGCCATCTAAGATGTACCTATTGGTTTCTCCTCATCTGGAGCAAAGAAGAGTGAAGAAAGTCAAAGACATATGCCATGGGAACTTCAGCCTACATGACCCTTAGACCAGTAGAACTAGATGGTGGCCAGCTACCAATGTCAGCCACTCAGAAAGGAATCAAAATTGGAGATCCTGGATAGAATAGGAGAAAAAATGTGGAATAAATACAAAAACAAAAAAGACTAGGATTATTGTAAGATAGAGACTGGTGAAACCTCCAAGACTATGGCCTCGAGTCACTCTTCGGACCTGGAATTGGACTCCCTCCTGTGGTTGAACTCTCAGGCTAAAAATAGACAGGTTGTGAGCTGAACAACTACAGCAGGGAGATACACTTCTTAGAATAGTCAGCCTGGAAGATCAGAGGGGCAGCATCTGCACAGGGAGAAAGCTAGGCAGGAAAGCTAGTCCTAGATAACAAGGACACAGGGAATGGGTAATGACAGGGAGGAGGTGAGAGGAGACCTATTACAATGTGGAGATTATAATTTGTATCTCAAAACAAAATGTGTATGAGCTGTTGCATATAAACCGCTTTGTGAAATTGCACTCAAATCTGAATGAAAAGTTAAAGAAAAATGAAAGGTTATAGCCAAGTAAATCCTGGAGCAGTTCTATCTGTAATACATGGGGTTAGCAACATGGGGTCAGCAACCACTACCACCAACAAATGTTGGGTTTCAGTAATTTATACTTCACTCATATATTTATAGCCGGTTGAAAGCAAATTTTTCATCTAACTACAGCTTGTAGCTTTCAAGTGAAAAAGTAAAGGTTTTTAAAATCTCTTTTGAATGGAAATTTTTATAGAACTGTATGTGGAACTCACTTTATACTGTAAATTCATCATTATGTTGAAGTTCTATACTACAGTGCAGTGGTTTTCAGGGTTTTGTTGGGGGGAATAGGAGGACATGTTTCAATCTTAATTCCAAGTCTGTATGTTACACAGAGTCAAGGAGAGTTGTTATTTTTGGAGTATGATATAGGCATGTAGCTCTGTCTGCCCCCTTCTCCCCTTTCCTTTTGTCCAACCTTAAGAAATGTCTAAAACACTGTAGACCATTGTGTGGGGAAAAACAAGTTGTAGCATATTATAAGGATGGATATCTTCAGGAAGCTAGGATTTTTTTTTTTTGAGTCTGAGTTTGCTTCCATTGTCATGATAATAGTTTTTATAAAAGGAATGAGCAGGTAATGGAGGATTAATTTGAAGTTAATGTACATCCTAACATCATAGTTTTTTGATGAACTAGGTGTTTCATATAGTCATGTATGGCTCTCATGGTCTTTTAGTTTTTATAATTTCTGATCTATAAGCTGACACTTTTTGTTAATATTTTTATATGGAGCTAGCTATCCACTCATGTTAGAATTATACACAAAGATCCAAAAACAATTTTATGAATGATTTGCCTGAGGTCCCGGCTTCTAGGTTCTAGATCTTGAACCCACTCATTCTTATTCTAAAACTTCATTTTCCTTCTACTCTCATAATCACTTTTCTATTCTCTGGTTGGGCAGAATTAGGGGAAGTCAGTACATGGGTGTCTTTGGGATGAACAAACAGGGTTAGAACAGGAACATTGGAACAGTAAAGAGCTTTGAGAACTAATGATGTGATAACACTATTAATGTATGCTTTTTTTTCCCACTAGATTCCATAGATCAAAATATTTAAGACTCAGGATTGATAGATCTCAGTGTTCTATATGACAGATGACTAGTGGACTCTAGAGCCTCACAGGAAATTAAGACAGAAAGAGTGTGAAAGAGCCCCATCTGGTGGCTCTCTACAGTCATGAGAATTAATTCCCTGTTAAATAGGCAATGAGATTAGGAAATGGAAATTGAGATTTGAACTGATAGATTTTAGATCTGCTTTCTGTTAAATTCAAGGGGCCTTCATTTACCTCTCTTCCATCCTCAATGAAGTGAAGTCTCATTTTGTTTTTAGAGAGTCAATATGCAACCATAATCTATGGTATAATAGGAAAGGGGAAATCTTAGGGAGAAATGGTAGGCATAAAATACTACTTTGTGTTAAGAATTACTTTATTTCTAATTAGGTAAAGTTCTTTGTATTTGCCTTTATGAATTTTGTATCTCTACAATAATATAGACAGTATTTTTCCTAGTGTTTTTATACATAACCTGATCCTGACTCATGACTGCATATATGCAGAGTAGAGCTTCTCTATAGAGTTTTCAGGGCTTTGACTTTGCAGAAGCAGATCCCAAGGTCTTTCTTCTGTGGCATCTGTGTGCGTGTTCAAACCACCAACATTTTGGTTAGTAGTTGAGCACTTGACTGGTATTAAATTATCTAATAGCCCTCCTTCTCTTTTTCAGAATCCTACAAAGGACACTTTGGTCCTATTCACTGTGTGAGATTTAGTCCTGATGGAGAACTTTATGCCAGTGGTTCTGAAGATGGAACGTTGAGGCTATGGCAGACTGTTGTAGGAAAAACATACGGCCTTTGGAAATGTGTGCTTCCTGGTAAAATTTTTTATTCAAATTAAACTGTATGATTTTACATCATTAATTTCCATGTTTCTGTCTCTTACAGATTTTAAATTATTTTGTACGGATTAACCAAGTACATGCCCATGATAATAAATTTGCCATTGTGTTTTTTGATTTGTTTAAATTTTTGTGTATGTGTCTAACAGTATATTCCTAATGTTTTACACTAGCTCATTGCATGAATGGAATGGACTTAATTCAAAATTTAGTAGAGGCCAGTATAACTAGATTTGTTTTTAATAAAAGATACCTAATTACTGATCCTAAAGTAGTATGAACCTAAAAGTAAGTTTTAAAGGAAGAATCAAAATTATTTAAAAGGAGTTACTTTATGTATTATAGCTCATCTCTTAGAAGAGTGTCAGCTTACTATTCTTAAGTGTTAGATATTGTAATTCACATACTCATCATTGTTTTTCTTTTTATAGAAGAAGATAGTAGTGAACTGGCAAAACCGAAGATCAATTTTCCAGAGACGACAGAAGAGGAGCTAGGTAGAATATTAATGAATTGGCTTTTGCAGAGTGCTAGAGGAATTTTAAATTGACTTAACCTGTTACTTGAGTTTTACCTATTACCAAGAGAAATTTTTCAAATATGAACATTGAAATAGTGAAAAATTTTAAATGGTTTCATTCAGCACGTGTAAAACCAATCTTTAAATACATACTTACTGTATAGTAGGCACTGAGGATGTAGTGTGAACAAGACTGATGTGGTCATTTTCTTATAAAACTTATATTTAACTGAGAAGGCAAATTTTGATTGTTGTTAGGTGCTATCGCGTCAGCTCTGCCTGATAGCTACCCTGTGTACAACAGAATGAAACACTGCCTGCTCCTGTGCTATCCCCATAAACCTTGCTGTGCTTGAGCCCATAGTTGCAGCCACTGTGTCAGTCCATCTCATTGAGAGTGTCTTCTCCTTTGTGGCTCACCCTCCACTTTACTCAGCATGGTAGCCTTCTCCAGGAAATGCCCTTCTGACAAATAACCAGAGTGGGTGAGACAAAGTCTGGCCATTCTTTTCTCTAAGGACCATTCTGGTTGTACATCTTCCAAGACAGATTTGTTTTTCTGGCAGTTCATGGTGTTTTCAGTATTTTTTGCCAACACAACAATTAAAAGGCATCCACTCTTCTTCACTCTTCCTTATTTATAGTTCAGCTTTCACATGCATGTGAGGTGATTGAAAAACACTGTGGGTTGGATTAGGCGCACCTTAGTCTTGAAAGAGACATCTTTGCTCTTCAGCACTTGAAAGAGGTCTTCTGTAGCAGGTTTGTGTAGTACAATATGTTGTCTGATTTCTTGACTGCTGCTTCCATGGGTGTTGATTGTGGATCCAAGTAAAATGAAATCTGTGACAACGTCAATCTTTTCTCCATTTATCATGATGTTGTTTATTGATCCAATTTTGAGGATTTTTGTTTTCTTTGGATCCCAATAAGGCAAATACTAAAATAATTAAACATAGTATAATTTTAAATAGCTGTCTTTTCTAGGGAATCAGGGAGAGCTTCCTGGAGAAATAATATTTAAACTGGCATCTAAAGAATGAGCAGGAGTGAGTTAGGTCAAGTTGTAAGCTGGTATGTTAGTACAGTACTCTTCTATGATAGAAGACTTTACAGCAGGAAAAAGCTTAGTAACTAAGGCTTAGAAACAAGAGGGAGGACAGCTTAAGAGGAAATAGAAGAACTCCATGATGCTTCAAGGTTAAAGAGCAAAGGCAAGATGATGCTGGAGAAATTAGATTAGTCAAGCCCTCAAAACTGTTAAGACTTGGTGGAGCTTTATACTAAGCAAGGAGAACTGAACCAAACCAAGCTCACTGCCATTGAGTCAGATCTGACACATAGTGACCCCTCCTTGGGTTTCTAAGGCAGTATCACTACGGAAATAGATTGCCTAGTCTTCTTTCCGAGGAGTGGCTGGTGGGTTTGAACTGCCAACCTTCTGGTTAGCAGTCATTTACCTTAGGCACTGCCTCATCAGAGCTCCCAGCAGAGAGAAAAGCCTCTGAATTTTAAGCAGAGGAGTAGTAAATTTGGATTAGAGTTTTTAGAAGATTACTTTGGCTGTTGTCTGAAAGATGAAATAGAACAGGGACAAGAGTTAACATAGACCATTTATTCAATATATATGCTGAGCAAATAATCTGAGAAGCTGGACTATATGAAGAAAAACGTGGCATCAGGATTGGAGGAAGAATCATTAACCTGAGATATGCTGATGATACAACTTTGCTTGCTGAAAGTGAGGTTGATTTGAGGCACTTACTGATGAAGATTGAGGAACACGGTCTGTAGTATGGATTACATCTCAATATAAAGAAAACAAAAATCCTCACAACTGGACCAATAAGCAGCATCATGATAAATGGAGAAAAGATTGAGGTTGGCAAAGAATTCACATTGCTTGGTTCTACAATCAGTGCCAGTGGAAGCAGCAGTCAAGGCATTAGACGACATGTAGCACTGGGCAGGTCGGCTGCGAAGGAATTCTTTCAAGTGCTGAGAAGCAAGGATGTCTCTCCTTGAGGACTACGGTGCGCCTGAAACAGGCCATAATATTTCCAGTTGTCTTGTATGCATGTGAGAGTTGGACAATGAATAAGGAAGATCGAAGAAGAGTTGATGCTTTTGAGTTGTGGTGCTGGCGAAGAATGCCGAAGGTACCATAGAATGCCAAAAGAATTAATAGATCTGCCCTGGAGGAAGTGCAGCCAAGATGCTCCTTGGAAGTGAAGATGGCCAAACTTCATCTCACCTACTTTGGTAATGTTGTTGGAGGGGACCATTCCCTGGAGAAGGATGTCATGCTCGGTAAGGTGGAGGGTCGACGAAAGAGGGGAAGGCCTTTGGCGAGATGGATTGATACGGTGGTTGCAACAATGGGCTCAAGTATAGCAAGGATCATGGAGCTGGCGCGGGGTAGGGTGGTGTTTCGTTCTGATGTGCATGGGGTCGCTATGAGTCAGAGGTGACTTGACGGCACCTAACAACAACAACATATAGCAAAATGTTAAAAAAAAAAATTAGCATAGTGTTTTTATGAAAATATCACATTGGGGAGAAGAAGGCACAGTTTGCAAAAAACAATATATGCATTATTTATATAAAAATATAGTAGTCTAAAGTATATTGGTACGTTCTGTAAGAATTCCTAGGTATATGGTAGAGCTGACAAGGGACAAGGTTGTAGTCACTTCTTGCTACAGCCAGAGGGACCAAGTAGTTGGACCTGTGAGCTTGGGACCATAGTTGCAGGGCACATCAAGCTCAATTGGCTTAACATACTACACAAAAACATCGTTCCACATCCTACTTTGGTGAGTAGCAACTGGGATCTGAAAAGCTTAAAAGCTGCCATCTAGATGCAACGATGGGACACTCCTTGTCCAGAACAAAGAAGAATGAAGAAAACCAAAGATTCATGGAAACAGACCAAGTGACTGGTACACCATGCGATCCTCACCCTGTACAACTAACTATGAGACCAGAACTAGATGGTGTCCGGCTACTACTGTCAACCACTCTAGGGGATCTATGGAGGAGATCCTGGGTAGAGTGGGAGAACGATGTGGAACAAAACTCAAAATCATTTTTAAAAAAAAAGAACCAGGTTTGCTGGTCTGATAGACCCTGATGGAACTGCTGAGACTATGGCCCCTTGCTCCCCTTCAGGTCTAGAATTAAACCCACTCCTATGGCTTCTAGCCAAACAAAAGACAGGCATATGAGATTACATTAGGTAGATACATTCCCTGGAGAGAACAATCATGGGAGAATAGAAGGGCTGTGTATGCACAGGGAGACAGCTCAAGGGGCAGGAGTGCATGGAGGGAAGGACACAGGGAGGAGGTAACTATGGGGGGGAAGTGGGTGGGGTTCTGTTGCATTGTGGGAAATTGTAGTCAATGTCATGAGACAAAGTGTATGTGAGCTGCTGTATAGAAGCTGAATTTGCTCTGTAAACTTAGACCCAAATCACAATAACAAAAATCTCAAAAAATAATATGGTAGTCTGGACAAGAGATCATGTGGTTTTAACTAAGGAAATGACAGTGAGAATAGAGAAATGTGGAGTTGAGAGAGAGTGGAGAATTGATGGGACTTGGTAATTTTATTATTTTGTAGAGAGGAAATACAATAAAGCTTTATGTTAACATAATTAAAGGATGGGGACAGACTTTTTAAAGATATATGACTTTAATTTGGTGTTAATTGGATAGTTGGGGTCATTGGAAAGTTATCCCAGAAATGTACAGTATTAAAAGACCCATAGGAGGTTTATAGTTAGGGTATAATAGAGCCTAATGGATAAAATACATAAACTCTTTTTTCATTGGCCAGATACATTTACTCTCTTTTTCTCCCCCTCACCACAGCACAGTTTAAAAAACCTTTTTATTCCTTCATTACAAATAAGTGTAGATTTTCTTTTTTCCTTTATTAAGTTGATTAATGAGACTTTTTTTTTTTTTAATTGCAGAAGAAATTGCTTCCGAGAATTCAGATTCCATCTATAGTTCAACTCCTGAAGTTAAAGCCTGAGCATCAGACATATGCCACAGATAGCATACAACCTACGGACTAAAACGAGCAGAGAAAAGCATCAGCCGTCCAGGGTTATTCTCTGCTTAAGGCAAACATGGGCAGTAAATAAAGGGAAATATGAATTAGCTCCAGGACTGGAACTAACTTGGTATAAATGAAAACTCAAGAGTATCAGAAGGCAGGTGGAATTATGCTCTTGTATTATGACAGCCTACTGTCCTTCAGAATGAATACGTGCAAGCCAACATCCAATTTCTCTTATTACAATTAGATTTCTTATAGCTGTTTATGTTATTATGGGAAAAAAATATATATAATGGCCTATTTTTCTGACTTTTCCCTTAAAGCAGAAAGACTTTTTTGCTTTAGTCATAAAGAAGGGGTATACCTTATAAAGTAATTGGTTTGATTTCTTTTTCATTGTACATTGCTTCTGAACATCATCTAATTGTTCTTAGTTGTCTAAATAAATTGCCTTGAAAACAGAACAGTGTTTTATTTCTTGGAAAAGACTGATAGGTTTAAGTTTTATAAATGGAAATAACCACAAGGATTTATTCCTACATCACAACTATCAAAAGCAACTTCTTAAAGAATATGTAGTAAATATACTGTTTACTAATTTTGAAATTCAATTACTTGTATTGAGTTTTAGAGGCTTTCGTGTTATTTGCTGGAGCTGCATTTGCCTTCCCTCTCCCCAAATTAAGTAGAAATGCTTGACCTACCTTTTTGAAAAACTTTGGAATAATGATTTATTTAAATGATACATGCTAATTATATGAAAAAAATAAAGCAATTCAGAATTACCAAATAGCAGAAAAATCACTAAAAGTCCCACTACTGTGGGGAAAAAAAAAAAATGAGTGAACGTACATAGTTCTCTGGGTGTGTATACAGATAGGTAGAAATGATTTTATAAAAATGGGTTAATTGTAGACCTGCAATGTTTTAAGAAGTACTAAATTTTATCTTCATCCTTTAAATTGAAGTAGCATTTAAAAGCTTTCTTAACAACCTAATAAACTGGATCAACTAAGACTTATAACTTACTCATTTTTTAATATATGGAGGGGATATTAAGCTAGTAATTTGAAAATACTTTAGACCAATGAATAACATCTCTGCCAATTTGCTTTTGTCACTTTACTCATCCTGTGAATGACTTTTACTTATAAAGAATAAGATTATATTTTGAGGATTTGTGATAACCACAAGAAAGTATTGTAGGGTCAGATAGCTTTTGAGCGCTAAGAAAGATGTATCATGGAGGAGCCAACTGGTGATCTACATGAGATCTCATGAGGTAGTGGTTTTTTGTGTTCGCTTGCTACATGCTGGTCCTCTGCTTTGCAGCAGTATTCTCAGTATGCCAAGAATTGCTCAGAGTCTGACTTACCCTAAATGAATTTGAGTATATCAGATTGGGATCTAAAATATCTTGATAGTTTTGAAATTAGAACCAATGAAATTTTTTCTACTTTGGTTTCATAAAAGTCTAGAAACATACAATCCTGTACATGTATAAACATGCTCACACTATTAGTGGGTAGCATATATTTACAATCTGTGTATTTTATCCCATCTCCATGTTAACACCCTGGGCCAAGCTATCCTTATTTCTCACTTAGACCATGGCAATGCCTTTCTAATTGCTCCCTCTTGTCCTTACTCCCCACCTTCATCCATCCATTCTCTGTACTTAAAAAATAATTGCTTTCTGTTTGAAGAGGCTAGATGACTGCCTGTTTAAATTTTAGTAGCTTTCTATTACACCAGATCTTTACTATGATATGTACTCTGCTTTCCTTGTGACCTTTCTGTTTGTCCTTTGTTTCCATTGCTCTCGTCTCATTAGTTTCTGTTTCAAGGCCTTTTCACTTGTTATTTCTGCTACTGGATCCACTCATCCTAAATGCTTGCATAACTGTTTCTCATGGTTCTGGCCTAAAGCCCTTCCTCTATCTCTTTATCACTTATTTTGTGCTATTTCGTTCACAGTTTTTGACACTATCTGAAATTATTTTTTATTTTCACCTGCAGTATTGCCATTATCTAGAAAGGTGGCTGGTATGTTATAAGTGCACAGTAATTGTTGAAATAATACCCTTAATTAGTACAAAATCATCAGACCAGGAAGACTATTGCCCCATTACCCTACATAGAGCAGGTCGCCCTGTCTCCTGAGAAGTGGGGAACATTCACTTTATTTCTACTTAAGGCCCTTCCCTCTCCAGTGAACTCAAATGGAACCTCAGCCCTGAGACCTGAGACCTGGGACCTAGTTATCTAGGAAGAGTCTACCTTAAGTGACTATCTCATTTCCACTTACTTCCTGCTTCCCACTCTGGAGACTCCTTTCTATATCCTAATTTTCATTAGGTCCTGGTAGCCCAAATCTCCACCTAATTTTAGTAATTTACCTCCTTCTGAGTGAATCATTACATCTCAGTTTTAGTGTCTCCAGAAGTTTCTTCCAGGAGACTAGGATTGAGTGTGGTTAATTATCTTGGCAATATTATTCATGTTAGTAAGGATCTCTGGTGGTGTAGTGTCTAAGGCATTTGACTGCTAACCAGAAGGTCGCTGGTTCAAACCCACCAGCCACTCCGTGGAAGGAAGACTAGGTAATCTACTTCCCTAAAGATTACCACCTCAGAAACCCAAAGGGGGTTTTTTTGAGTCAGAACTGACTCGATGTCAGTGAGTTTGGTTTGGGTTTTGAAGTAAAGTATAAATGCATTTTTAATGCCTACAAAATGTCCTAGAAAGGATGTACCATAATTTATAATTACAGTTTACACACCTACTGCTTTCTTAGCTATCTCGTCTGACATTTCACACTGACAACAATAGTGTAAAATCTGTCTATTTTGCACATTGTCAGTGTACATGGGGCAGCAATGAACACCAAAGTGAAAGGCGAGAGTAATGCTGGTTATGATGGTTAAGGTTATGTATCAACTGGATTGGGCTCTGATTCTCAGTGATTTGAAAGTTATAATGTAACTTGACAGTAATATAATGATGCCATTTGGTTGGTAAGTCATCCTCCATTTTGTGATCTGATGTAATCATCCTCCATTTTAGCATAATGCTATTTTCACATAATGACCTGGTCTTTGCAACTTAACCATGTTGATAAGTGAGTATTGATAAGTGAGTATTTTAAATAGTTGCCCATATTCAGTGGAATTTTTAATTTAACTACATTTCTCTGAGATCAAGGTATTCTAAGAAGGAAAAATAGTAATTTTTCAGAAGGGAGCAATAACAAAATGGTGAATTGAAAATGCAGACAAAGTAAACAATGACTATTAAGTTCCCATATAAGTTGCTTTGTGTGTTGGTCTCTTACATTAGGGGGATACCAGAAAAAAAATATTGGAACAAGAATATTCTCAGATAGAAGCTTTCCTTTTCTTTGCTTATTTGTAGGAATGCACAGCTGCTAGTGTGATCCTGAAGCAATGACTTTAAGACCAATAAAATTTCTGGAGAAAACAGTGAAGCTTTTTTAGAAATAAGGCTTAAGTATGCATCTATGTAAAAGATAGCTAATAAAAAGTAGTAATGCTCCCAATAACTCAATGAGGTAGGTCTTCTTGTTCTCACTTTATAGATGAGACACCTGAACTTCCAAGATGTTCAGTGACTTGTCTAATGAGTTTGGCTTCAGAGGGAGAGTGAGAAACAATGTGTGGGCTGTCCTCCAGCACTTAACAGACTTTTTCTGAGCCTTAGTTTCTTCATCTACAATGAGAGATAATAGTTCCTACACAGATATTTTGTGAAACATCAAATAACTGATGTAAAGGGCTAAACTCACAGGCAACACTTAATTTTATTCTAGCAGTAATGCCCAAACTATGGAATTTCATGGACCAATAAATTACAAAGAGGGTGAAAAGTAAGATAGAATTGCTTGTTATCTTCTGAAGTGAAGCCATTAAAAAAAAAAAAAAAAATTATCTGCCATCACAATCCTTATGAATGAAGGGACATTTTCAATGCTAAATTGGTAGAGAAGAACAGTATGAATAGTCCCAGTTTTTAAATTGAATACCATCATAAAAAGATTCAATAAAATTCTTATCTTTCTTACTTCACTATGAATTAGGAATTAGATGTTCTGTAAGTCTCCCTCTTATCCTGAAATATTTTTAGTCTAAATTCATACTCTAGTCCTTCCTATTTCCATACTTTTCCTCATTTGACCTAGAAATACTAGTTGACAGTCATAGTCTAAATGGATGGTTACCTGAGGAACTTACACACTTAAAAATCCTATGATCAGAGAGTACAATCAAATGAAATTGGGCTAGATAAAACAGAGCCTATAAGAGAAATAGCACAGACAGCAATATATAATCATTCATCTTTTAGATACTCTACATAGTCCATGCTGTTTGGATCTTAAAATCTGTATTACTCCTATCTCATAGGCCAGATAGGTTCTTAGAAGCATCTGGGTCAATATGACATATTCCTAGAGCTCTAATTTTGTTTGAAAAACAAGACAATTAGTAATTTATCTGGCAATTTAAAATCTGTATTTAAAAATATTTATAAAAAGGAATAGTGTGCAAGACTTGCATGGATTTTTTTTAAAAAAATACAATATTTAATAAAATAAAGACAGTTTTACTCTTTAAAAAGCTGGAAAAGGCTATTTCCAGCTATGGCTCCAGGGTGGCATGCATACTAGTTCACTCTCCTGTTCCCCTAGGTTGGTGATTTTCTATTTTTATTTTGGGTAAACATCACTTGAAGGAACTTGTATATATTTTCCAGGGCCCTCGAGATTCTGACTTATTAAAGCTGAGGTAGAGTCTAGAAGTTTGTTTTAGAAACAAGTGCTTGGATAGTTCCAGTGTAGTGACCTGTAGATCTCACTTTGGAGGACGTGCTTATGAATGCTTCTTGAGTTTCAGAAGGCAATAAATTGAAGAGATCTTCACAAAGTGAACCTTGGGAAATATTCTCCATTAAAAGAAATTCATCATTGGCATTCTGTCCCCATTAATTTTCTGAATGCTGCAAATTTAACAAATTTTAATTCTAGAATTAATTCCACATGCGTCCTGTGCAATGAGTCAATTTTAGAAGCAGTCCTTGAGAAATTCACGTTAGATGTTTTGCTAAATGTTTGCTTTAGGAGGCTGCCCTGGTTCTGAATTTTCAGAATACAAAATTATTATTGTGTGCCATCCAGCTGATTCTGACTCAGAGTGACCTAAATGACAGAGTCGAACTGCCTCTTAGGGTTTCCTAGGGTATAACCTTCACAGCAGCAGGTCGCCGTATCTTTCCTCCTGAAGAACGGTGGTGGGTTCCAACAGCTGGCCTTTTAGTTAGCAGCTGAGCACTTAACCATTGCACTACCATGGCTCCTAATATAAAACTGTTGTTGTTGTTGTTATGTGCCGTCGAGTCAAACCTGACTCATAGCGACCCCTCCTTGGGTTTCCGAGGCAGTATCACTACGGAAGTAGGATTGCCCAGCCTTCCTTCCGAGGAGTGGCTGGTGGGTTTGAACCACCAGCCGTCTAGTTAGCAGGCAAGTGTCTTAGCCACTATGCTACCAGAGCTCCCAATATAAAACTATGTATAGTTAAATAAGCTCTAGTGGCAAAGGATAAGGCATTTGACTGCTAACTGGAAGATCAGCTGTTCAAACCCACCAGCTACTCGAAGGAAGACTGGGTGATCTATTTCCATAAAGATTTACAGTCAGAAACCCAGTGGGGGTTTCTATGAGTTGAAATTTGGATCTCACTGCTTTTTTTTTGTTTTGATAAACTTACATCATAAATGAATGCATAATAAGTGGCTTGGGATATGGCTTGGTGTTGTATCTCTTCCCTCAGAATAGAATTCTATTTTATATCTTGTATGGATACCAATCTGTCCACCCAGGGACCATTAGGAAACACTTGTAGTCACACAAAGTTGGGTTTATTGATTTATTGCCACAAGGGAGAACATTTACCTGGGGAATCGTGAGGTATCTCAGTAAGAGTGTGCTGGGATGACTCACAGAAATTGAATTTGTGTTTAGTGATTTGGGCAAGGTTCAAAGAAGTGGGAGCCTTTCCCTGGATTGGATGATTTAAAAATCGTGATTTAAAAAAAAAAAAAAATTGCCTTCCAAGTGATGACTCATGGAGACCCTATGTGGGTCAGACTAGAACTGTGCTCCACAGAGTTTTCTTTTTTTTTTCTTTTTTTT
>NW_006921713.1:4524946-4538613 GCF_000298275.1 Orycteropus afer afer | reverse complement strand
TATCTTCTGTGTCTGTGTTAATTGGTTTCCCTTTTCTTTGTTGAAGAGGGTCTGTGCAATCCTTCTGCCTAGTCCGCCATCTTGCCCCGCCTCCCGACAATAAATAAATCCACAGAGTTTTCAATGGTTTATTTTTAGAAATAGATTGCCAACCATTTCTTCCAAGGCACCTTGGGTGGACTCAAACCTCCAACTTTTTGGTTAGCAGCTGAGCTCATTAAAATTTAATTCTTAGCTAAAATGTAAGAAGGATGAAAGAGACCTCTGATAAGCAAAGCTCAAAGTTGGAGGCCTCACATTTCCCAATCTCAGAACCTGTTATATAGTCATGATAGTCAAAACAACCTGCTACTGATACAATGACAGACATATAGACCAATGGAACAGAAATGAGAACCCAGAAATAAATCCATCCACCTATGGACAGTTGATCTTCAACAAAGGGCTGAAATCCATTAAGTAGGGAAGAGATTGTCTGTTTAACAAATGGTGCTGGCACAACTGGGTAACCATTTGCAGAAAAATGATACAGGATCTACACCTCACACCATATTCAAAAACTAACTCAAGACTCAAAGACCTAAATGTAAAACCTAAAATTAAAGATCATGGAAAATAGGGGCAAACTTAGGGATCCTAATTTATGACATAAATAGTTTATCAAACAACCAAAAATTCACAAACAACAAAAGATAAACTAGACCATTGGGATTTCCCCAATGGAAACTGTTAATTAAACAGTTAACGTGCATCAAAAGGATTCTCTGAAAGAGTAAAAGAGAAGCTATAGATGGGAAAAATTTTGGGCAATGACATGTCTAACAAGGAACTACTCTCTCAAATTTATATAAACTTCAACACCTCAACAACAAAAAGACAAGCAACCTGTGGATGAAAGACAAGAACAAACACTTTACCAAAGTAAACATCCAGCCCACAAATACATGGAGAAATGCTCCCAATCATCAGCCACTGTTGTTGTTGTTAGGTGCCATTCAGTTGGCTCTGACTCATAGCAACCCTGTGTACAACAGAATGAAACACTGTCCGGTCCTGTGCCAGCCTCACAATCCTTGCTATACTGGAGCCCATCATTGTAGCCAATTTGTCAGTCCATCTCAGTGGGACCCTTCCCCTTCTTTGTTGACCCTCTGCTTTACCAAGCATGATATCCTTCTCCAGAGAATGGTCCCTTCTGACAACATGACCAAAGTAGGTGAGACAAAGTCTGGCCATACTTGCTTCCAAGGAGCATTCCGGCTGTATGTCTTCCAGGACAGATTTGTTTGTTCTTTTGGCAGTACTTTCAGTATTCTTCACCAATACCATGACTCAAAAGCATCAACTCTTCTTTCATCTTTCTTGTTCATTGTCCACCACTCACATGCTTATGAGGCAACTGAAAATACTATGGCTTGGGTTAGGCACACCTTAGTCTTCAAGGAGACATCTTTGCTCTTCAGTACTTGAAAGTAGTCTTTTGCAGCAGATTTGCCCAATGTAATACATCATCTGTTGTCTTGACTGACTGCTGGTTTCATTGGTATTGATTGTGGAACCAAGTAATATGAAATCTTTAACAACTTCAGTCTTTTTTCCATTTATTGTGATGCTGCTTATTGGTCCACTTGTAAGGATTTTTGTTTCTTTATGTTGAGATGTAATCCATACTGCAAACTTTAGTCTTTAATCTTCATCAGTAAGTGCTTCAAGTCATCCTCACTTTCAGCAAGCAAAGTTGTGTCATCTGCATATTGCAGGTTGTTAATGAGCCTTCCTCCAATCCCGATGCCGTGTTCTTCTTCATAAAGTCCAGCTTTTCAGATTATTTGCTCAGCATACATATTGAATAAGTATGGTGAAAGGATACAACCCTGACACACTCCTTTCCTGATTTTAAACCATGTAGTGTTCCTTTATTCTGTTCAAACGACAGGCTCCTGATCTATGTACAGGTTCTTGAGCACAATCAAGTGTTCTGGAAATCGCATTCTTCTCAATGTTTTCCATACTTTTTTATGATCCATAAAATCAAATGCTTTTGCATAGTCAATAAAACACAAGTGAATATCTTTCTGGTATTCTTTGCTTTGAGCCAAGATCCATCTGACATCACCTATGATATCCCTAGTTCCACATCCTCTTCTGAATCCAGCTTGCACCTCTGGAAGTTCTCTGTCAATATACTGCTGCAACCATTTCTGAATTATTTTCAGCAAGATTTTACTTTTGTGTGATATTAATGATATTGTTCAATAATTTCCACATTCTGTGGCATCATCTTTCTCTGAAATAGGTACAAATACAGATCTTTTCCAGTCAGTTGGCCAGGTACATGTCTTCCAAATCTCTTAGCATAGACAAGTGAATGCCTCCAGTGTGACATCCATTTGTTGAAACATCTCAATGGATATTGCATCAATTCCTGGAGCCTTGTTTTTTGCCAATTCCTTCAGTGCAGCTTGACTTCTTCCTTCAATACTATTGGTTCTTGATCATATGCCACCTCATGAAATGGATGAACATCAACCAATTCTTTATGGTTTACAGACTCTGTGTATTTCTTCCATCTTCCTCTGATGTTTCCTGCATCATTCAATATTTTGCCCATAAAAATCTTTCAGTATTGCAACTCGAGGCTTGAATTTTTTCCTCAGTTCTTTCAGCTTGAGAAATGCCAAGTGTGTTCTTCCCTTTTTGTTTTCTATCTCCCGGTCTTTGCACATTTCATTATAATAATTGACTTTGTCTTCTTGAGCGCTCTTTGAAATCTTCTGTTCAGCTCTTTTATCTTGTAATTTCTTCCTTTTGCTTTAGCTACTTTCCATTCAAGGGCAAGTTTCAGAGTCTCTTCTGACATCCACTTTGGTCTTTTCTTCCTTTCTTGTCTTTTTAATGACCTTTTGCTTTCTTCATGGATGATGTTCTTGATGTCATCTCACAGTTCCTCTGGGTTGAGTCACTGGTGTTCAATGAATCAAATCTATTCTTTAGGTGGTGTCTAAATTCAAGAGGGATATAATCAAGGTCATGTTTTGGCTCTTGTGGACTTGTATTAATTGTCTTCAGCTTCAACTTGAACTCACATGAGCAACTGATGGTTTGTTCCACTGTCAGCTCCTGGCCTTGTTTTGGCTGAAGATACTGAGCTTCTCCATTGCTTCTTTCCGCAGATGTAGTCGATCTGATTCCTTTGTACTCCCACAATTATGATCCACAAAATCAAATGCTTTTTTGCATAGTCAATAAAACACAACTGAATATCTTTCTGGTATTCTTTGCTTTGAGCCAAGATCCATCTGATATCACCTATGATATCCCTTGTTCCACCTGGGCAAAATCCACATGTTACACATGGGCAAAATCCACATGTATAGGCATTGTTTGTGTTGTTGAGAAAAGGTATTTGCAATGACTAAGTCATTGGTCTTGCTAAATTCTATCATGGGATCTCCAGCGTTATTTCTATCGCCAAGGCCGTATTTTCCAACTAGTGGTGATTCTTCTTTGTTTCCAACTTTTGCATTCCAATTGCCAGTGATAATCAACACATCTTGATTGCCTGTTTGGTCAATTTTAAACCGCACAAGTTGGTAAAAACCTTCAATTTCCTCATTTTGGCTTAGGTAGTTGGTGGGTAAATTTGAACAATAATAGTATGAACTGTTCTTCCTTGTAAAAACCAAAAACCAAATGCACTGCCATCAAATAGGATTTGACTTATAGCGACCCCATCTTGGGTTTCTGAGGCGATATCACTATGGAAGTAGATTGCCCAACCTTCCTTCCGAGAAGTGGCTGGTGGGTTTGAACCACTAGCCTTCTGGTTAGCAGTCAAGGCATATGGATATTATCCTATCACTGACAGCATTGTACTTCAGGACTTCAGGATAGATCTTGAAACATACTTTGTGACGATGAATATCATGCCTTTCTTCTTCAATTTGTCATTCCCAGCATAGTAGATCATATAGTTGTCTGATTCAAAATGGCCAAAACCAATCCATTTCAGTTCACTAATGCCTGGTATATCGCTCTTTATGCCTTGCATTTTGTTTTTGACCACTTCCAATTTTTCTAGATTCATAGTTTGTACATTCCATATTCCAGTCATTAATGGGTGTTTGCAGCTGTTTCTTCCCATTTTGAGTCATGCCACATCAGCAAATGGAGGTCCCAAAAGCTTTACTCTATCTTTAAGGTTGGCTCTACTTTGAGGAGACATTTGAGAAATACAACATTTCCCCAGTTGTATTTCCAGTGCCTTCTGACCTGAGGGGCTCATCTTCTGGCATTATATTAGAGAATGTTTCAGGCCTATTCATCAAGTTTCCAGTAATATACCAGACAGTGTTTCACTGCTATTTGTAAGGTCTTCACTGGTCAGTTCTTTGAGAAGTGGATGGCCCCTTCCTTCTCTTGAGTCTGCCTTAGTCTGGAAGCTCTGTTAAAACCTATCCACCATGGGTGACCCTGTGGGTATTTAAAATATCGGTGGCATAGCCTCCAGCCTCACAGCAACACACAGGCCATCACAGTACAACAAACTGACAGACAAGTGCTGGCATCAGCCATTAGAGAGATGCAAATCAAAACATCATCTCACCCCAGCAATAATAGCAATGATAAAAATAGAAAACAAAAAGTGCTAGTGAGGGTATGGGGAAATTGGAACTCTCATACACTGCTGCTGGGATTTTAAAATGGTACAACCACTGTGGAAGACAGTATAACGACTTCCTTAAAAGGTTAGAACTAGAGATACTATATCATCCAACAGTCTCACAAGTAGATATATTTGCTGGAGAAATAAGAGCTGTGACACAAATAGATGTATGCACACCCATATTCACCACATCATCAACAATAGCAAAAATACGGAAACAACCTAAATGCCCATCAATAGATAAATAGATAAACAAACTATGGTACATACACACAACTGAATACTATACAGTGTTAAAGATAACAAAGAATCTGCAAAACACCTTATATTGTGGAAGACATCATGCTCAGTGAAATGTCAGTCACAGAAGGACAAATATTGTATGAGACCACTACTACCAAAATCAAGAAAACGTTTATGCAGAGAAAGATTATTTATTTGATGGTTACCAGACATGGGAAGGGCAAGGAGGGAAAATTACTAACTAGATAGTAGATATGTATTAATTTGGGTGAAGGGAGAGGCAAATACTCAATAAGGGGGAAGTAAGCACAACATGACCAAGAAGAAGACATCAGGAGGTGCACAAGAATAAAAGTCAACAATGTTAAACACTATTACATACACAGTCCTACAATAACAGTAATAACAATAATTTACGAGTAGATACATAGGTAGATATGTAAACTGAACAGGTGTAGCATGGTGAATGGGACTATACCTATGAATATATACAGTCTTGACAGAGGGTATTTCTACATATGTATTTATGTGTGTTGCAAATATATCCATAAATACAGCAGAGCATACAGGGGCCAAAGTTATGCAAACCTTTTAGCCATAACCAAACACCTTAAAGGACTGAGTCACTGTGCTTGAGGGCATAGCACCATAGTCTTGGGGGACATCTAGGTCAACTGGCATAACCCAGTCCAAAAAGACAATGTTCTACATCCTACTCTGGTAAGTAGTGACTGGGGTCTTAAAGGCTCATGAGCACCATCTAAGATACAACTATTGATCTCTCCTCATCTGGAGCAAAGAAGAGTGAAGAAAATCAAAGATTCAAGGAAATGATAAGTCCAAAGGACTAATGGAGCACACAAACCACACCTTTCACTGGCCTGAGGCCAGGAGAACTATATGGTGCTCAGCTAGCACTACCGACTGCTCTGATTGGGATTACAGCAGAAGGTCCTGGAGAGTGTGGGAGAAAGATGTAAAACAAAATTCAAAATCATGGAAAAAGACCAGACTTAAAATGCTCTGATCGAGACTGGTGGAACCTCCAAAACTATGACCCTTGGTAGGTGCCATCGAGTTGTCTCTGACTCCTCGTGGCCAGCAGAAAGAAACACTGCCCGGTCCTGTGCCAGCTCCACAATCTCTGCTACACCTTAGCCCATCATAGTGGCCACTGTGTCAATCCATCTTGTTGAGAGCCTTCCCCTCTTTTGTTAACCTCTCACTTTACCAAGCATGATATCCTTCTCTAGGGAATGGTCTCTTCTTACAACATGCCCAAGGTAGGTGAGATGAAGTCTGGCCATTCTTGCTTCCAGGGAGCATTCCAGCTGCATTTCATGCAGGACAGATTTGTTCATTCTTTTAGCAGTCCATGGTATTTCAGCATCCTTTACCAGAACCACAACTTAAAAGCATCAACACTTCTTCAGTCTTCCTTATTCATTGTCCAGCTCTCACAGGCATATGAGGTGATTGAAAATACCATGGCTGTGTTAGGAACACCTTGGTCATCAAGGAGACATCTTTGCTCTTCAGCACTTGAAAGAGATCTTTTGCACCCGATTTGCCCAGTGCTCTATGTCTTCTGATATTTTGACTGCTGCTTCCATTGGTGTTGATTGTAGAACAAAGTAATGTGAAGTCTCTGACAATTTCAGACTTTTCTCCATTTATTGTGAGACTGCTTATTGGTCCACTTGTGAGGATTTTTGTTTTCTTTATATTGAGGTGTAATCCATACTGCATACTCTATTCTTCAATCTTCATCAGTAAGTGTTTCAAGTCACCCTCACTTTCAGCAAGCAAAGTTGTGCCATCAGCATAATGCAGGTTGTTAATGATTCTTCATCCAATCCTGATGCCACGTTCTTCTTCATATAGTCCTGCTTCTCAGGCTATTTGCTCAGCATACAGATTGAATAAGTATGGTGAAAGGATACAACCTTGATGCACTCCCTTCCTGATTTTAAACTGTGTAGTATTCCCTTGTTCTGTTCGAATGACAGCCTCCTCATCTATGTACACATTCCTCATGAGTACAGTTAAGTGTTCTGGAATTCCCATTCTTCTCTATGTTATCCATAATTTGTTATGATGCACACAATCAAATGCTTTGCATAGTCAATAAAACACAAGTGAAAATCTTTCTGGTATTCTTTGCTTTCAGCCAAAATCCATCTGACATCAGCAATAACATCCTTCATTCCACATCCTCTTCTGAATCCAGCTTGCATTTCTGGAAGTTCTCTGTCAGTATACTGCTGCAACCATTTGCATAGTGGCTAAGTCACTTGCCTGCTAACCAGACAGCTGGCGGTTCAAACCCACCAGCCACTCCTCGGAAAGAAGGTTGGGCAATCCTACTTCCGTAGTGATACTGCCTCGAAAACCCAAGGAGGGGTCGCTATGAGTCGGGGCTGACTCGACGGCACATAACAACAACAACAACAAGATTTCATTTGCTTGCAATATTAATGATATTGTTCAATGATTTCCACATTCCACCTTTCTTTGGGATGGATACAAACATGGATCTCTTCCAATCAGTTGGCCAGGTAGCTGTCTTCCAAATCTCCTGGCATAGCTGAGTGAGTGCCTCCAGCACGGCATCCATTTGTTGAGACATCTCAATGGGTATCCCATCAATTCCTGGAGGCTTGTTTTTCGCCACTCCATTCAGGGCAGTTTCGATTTCTTCCTTTAATACCATTGGTTCTTGATCATACACCACCTCCTGAAATGGATGAACATCAACCAATTCTTTTTGGTATGATGACTCTGTTTATTTCACCCATCTTCTTTTGATGTTTCATGCATCATTCAACCTTTTGCCCATGTTGTTGCTGTTGTTATGTGCCGTCGAGTCAGACCCGACTCATAGCAACCCCTCCTTGGGTTTCCGAGGCAGTATCACTACAGAAGTAGATTGCCCCATCTTCCTTCCAAGGAATGGCTGGTGGGTTTGAACCACCAGCCTTCTGGTTAGCAGTCAAGTGCCTTAGGCACTAAGCTACCAGAGCTCCATTTTGCCCATAGAATCAATATTTGAATATTTCAATATTGGAATTTGAGGCTTGATTTTTTTCTTCAGTTCTTTCAGCTTGAGAAATGCTGAGCGTGTTCTTCCCTTTTTGTTCTCTAACTCCAGGTCTTTGCACATTTCATTATAATAATTGACTTTATCTTCTCGAGCTGCTCTTTGACATCTTCTGTTCAGCTCTTCCATCTTGTCATTTTCTCTATTTGCTTTAGCTACTCTCAGTTCAAGGGCAAGTTTCAGAGTCTCTTCTGACATCCATTTTGGTCTTTACTTCCTTTCCTATATTTTTAATGACTGTTTGCTTTCTTTACGGATGATGTTCTTGACGTCATCCCACAAATCCTTGGGTTTTTGGTCACTGGTGTTCAATGCATCAAATATATTCTTTAGATGGTCTCTAAATTCAGAAATTCAAGGTTATGTTTTGGCTCTCGTGGACTTGTTTAATGTCTTCAAGTTGAACTTCCAAATGAGTAGCTGATGGTCTGTTCCATAATCAGCTTCCGGCCTGATTTTGGCTGAAGATATTGAGCTTTTCCATCATCTCTTGCCACAGTAGTCAGTATGATTCCTGTGCAGTCCATCTGGCGAAGTCTACATGTATAGCCACTATTTGTGTTGAGAAAAGTTATTTGCAATGAGTAAGTCGTTGGTGTTGCAAACTTCTACCATGAGATCTCCAGTGTTATTTCTATCACCAAGGCTAAAATTTCCAACTACCGGTGAGCCTTCTTTGTTTCCAGTTTTTGCATTCCAATCACCAGTGATAATCGGCATATCTTGATTGCATGTTCCATCAATTACAGACTACAGAAGATCATAAAAATCTTGAATTTCTTCATGTTTGGCGTTGGTTGTTGGTGCGTAAATTTGAGTAATAGTAGTATTAGCTAGCCTTCCTTGTAGGCATATGGATATTATGACCCTTAGACACCCCTCAAACCTGGAACTGAACCTACTTCCAGTGATCACCTTTCAGACAAATAGTAGGTGGCTTATGAAGTAAACAATAACACCCATGAAGAACGCACTTTTTAGAACAATCAACCATACAAGACCAAAAGGGCAACATTTGCCCCAAAACAAAGTTCAGAAGGCAGGAAGGGGTAGGAAAGATGGATGAATGGAAAGAAGGAAACCAGGGAGCAAGTGGGAAGAATGCTGTTACATTGTGGGGACTGCAACCAATGTCACAAAACAAAATGTGTACAAATTGTTGAATGGGAAAATTGTTTGCTCTGTGTTTTGGTTACCTCTGTGCTGCTCTAAGAGAAAATACCACAAATGTTATGGCTTTAACAAACAGGAGTTTACCCTCTTACAATTTTGGAGGCTTGAAATCCAGGTTCAAAGTGCTGGGCTCTAGGAGTTGAGTAAAAGCTTCTAGACTTTGGGCTTCTTGCCTCTTGCTCCTGGCCCACTGAAGCTAGAGGCATCTCTTCACTCAGGCATTTGCTGACTGCTGGGGCTGGCTGACAAGCCCAAGGTTGACAAGTGAAATGGTACAGTCCTGATATTACCAAACCACACAGCAGGCCATTGATTCAAGTCCATTGAAAGTCCCAAGATTGGCAGAGCATGGCAGGCTACTGAACAATGACTTGGCTACACGCAGGGTTCAAGCATGCCATAAGCTGGAGACCTTCCTCAAGGTTGCTTCTTATATACTGGAAGCAGACCACATCCCTAAAGCAGCTACTCAGCTGCTCCAATAGAGTCCACCATGGAGTTAATTACCAATCTCACCATGGGGAATAATTACATCCAGCTGCCTAGCCACTCAACCAGGTCCAGCCAAGTTGACATACAACCTTTACCAACTCTGTAAAGTTTCACCAAAACCACACTAAAATGTTCAAAAAAAGAAGAATGGAGGGAAGTAAAACTTATTGATAACGAAGTACCAGTCACTACCAGGACAGGGGGCTGTTTATTCATTTTTGTGTTCATGTTTTTTTGGCACGTGTTCAGACATGATAATGACTAGCCTTGTTTTTGTCAATTCATCATGGTTAACTGGCTTTATCTGGTGCTGATGTTCTGTGAAATTGTTTATGTTGAACTGGGAATACCATAGTCTAGCTGTGAGTACAGACCAGCTCCAGGCTTTCAGGGGCTGCTTTTCTGTTTCTCAGGATTAAGTTGAAAACAAAGGTAAAATAGTACTATATATATGACTAGGATCTAAACACATCTAAAATATTTAGCAGTAGCTATTTGAGGACAAGAAGAGCTCTGGTGGCACAGTGGTCAAAGCATTTGGCTACTAACTGAAAGGTCAGTACTTCACATCCACTAGCTGCTCTGTGAGAGGAAGGTAAGGCAATGTACTTCTGTAATGATTTACAGCCTTGGAAACCTTATTGGGTTCTCTATGAGCTGGAATCAACTCAATGGCAGTGGGTTTGCTTTTTCACCCTGTCAGGTAGTCATTCTTTGCAACTTTCTCTTGTTCAATTATCAGCCCTGCCATCTGCTTCTTCCAAGGGGCTCTGATGGTGTAGTAGTTAAGGGACTTGGCTGCTAAGCAAAATGGTGGTTTGAACCACCAGCTGTTCCATAGGAAAAAGATGAGGCAGTCTCTTCTATAAAGATTTATAGGCTTAGAAACCCTACAGGGCACTTCTACTTTGTCCTATAAGGTCACTTTGAGTCAGAATTGACTCAATGGCAATGAGTTTGGTTTTTGATTTAGTATTTGAGGAGAAGGAGTTTTTGAGTGGTGCAAAATGATTAAACATTTGGCTGCTAACCAAAAGGCTGGCTTTAATACCACCCAGAGGTGCCTTGGAAGAAAGACCTGGCAATCTAATGCTGAAAAATCTGCCACTGAAAACCATATGGAGCACAATTCTACTCTTGACACCCATGGGGTCTCTGTAAGTTGGAAGCAACTTGATGGTAATTTTTATTTGTTTGTTTGTGGATAAGGCTAAGAGGCAACCCTGTGTAGTACAATAATACTGGAAATTCTTTTTCCTATTTAGTCCCATAATTACTGTGTGGACCTGACAAATAACATTAACAACTTCCATTTATTGAGTATCTTCCATGTGCCACATCATGCACTAGGTGTTTTATACACATAGCGAATGTATCATGGTCATCCCATTTTCAACATAAGTAAATCATAAAGAAAAGATTGAAGTTGTCAAGGATTTCATTGTACTTGGATCTGCAATCTACATCTACGGCAGCAGCTGTCAAGAAATTAAAGGAAAAGAAATTAAACAATGTATTGCATTGGGCAAATCTGCTGTGAAAGGCTTCTTTAAAATGTTAAAAAAACAAAGATGTCACTTTGAGGACTAAGGTGTGCCTGACTCAAACCTGGGTATTTTCAATCACCTCATATGCATGTGAAAGCTGGACAATGAATAAGAAAGACAAAAGAAGAAAGATGCTTTTATGGGCTGAACACTTACATCAGGTAGATACACTCCTTGGAGAGATCAAGCAAGGGAGAACAGAAGAACAGTATATGCCCAGGGAGATAGCTTTGGGCAGTGGGACTGCATGTGAGGGAAGGACACAGGGAAGAGGTAACTATGGGAGGAAGTGGTAAGAGAGCTGTTACATTGTGGAAAATTGTAGTTAATGTCATGAGACAAAATGTATATGAACTGCTGTATGGAAATGAAATTACTCTGTAAAGTTCCACTCAAATCACAATAATTTTTTTTTTTTTTTAAAGAATGGATGCCTTCCAATTATGGTGTTGGTGAAGAATATTGAATATACCGTGGGATGCCAGAAGAATGAACAAATCTGCCCTGGAAGAAGTTAATCAGAATGCTCCTTAGAAGCACGAATGGCAAGACTTCATCTCCTGTATTTTGGGCATGTTATCAGGAAGGGGAGGAGCTCTGGTGGCATAGTGCCTAAGGCATTTGACTGCTAACCAGAGGGCAGTTCAAACCCACTAGCCACTCCTCGGAAGGAAGATTGGGTGATCTATTTCCATAGTAGTCTCGGAAACCCAAGGAGGGGTCGCTATGAGTCAAATCCGACTGGACAGCAGTGAGTTTGGTTTGGTTTTTTGTATCATGAATGGGCTAGTCCCTGGAGACTAGTAAATGCTTGGTAAAGTATTGAGTCAGCAAAGAGAAAGACTCTTAACAGGATGGATTGACACAGTGGCTGCAATAATGGACTCAAGCACAGCAAGGATTATGAAGATGGCGCAGGACTGTGCAATGTTTCTTTTTGTTGTATATAGGGTGGATATGAGTTGGAACCCACTCAACACCACCTAACAACAGAACAGAACAAGTAAAGTTCCCAGGACCACCTAGTTATTAAGAGGAAGAGCAAGTATATTAAGTGGTTTGACCCATTTGGAGCCCTCCACACAGAGGCACCTCTGGAGAAATCCTGGCAATGTATTTCTGAAAAATCAGCCATTGAAAACCTTATAGAACATGGTAATACTCTGGCACACTTGGAGTTCCCAGGAGTCGGGATTGATGCAATGCCTACGGATAATGTTTTTACCATAGCAGGATACCTCTCTATTCATAGCATTGGTGTCTGTAGGTGTAGCAAAAGAGATATAGTACATATCTGGCAGGGTTGTTCTGAGACTTAAATGCTATCATACAAGCACCTAGCATATACTGGCTCATGGTCCCAAACCAAATCCACTGCCATCAAGTCAGTTCTGACTCATAGCAACCCCCATAGGGTTTCCAAGGCTATAAATCTTTACGGAAGTAGGTTGCCTTGTCTTTCTCCCGCAGAGCAGCTGGTAGGTTTGAACTGCCAAACTTTTGGTTAGCAGCCTAATGCTTTAACCACAGTACCACCAGAGCTCTTAGGGCTCATGGCAGGGAAGCCTTATTAACACTTTTCTTTCTTTTTGCAGAGCAGAGATGCCTGTAATTGTGAGTACAAATGAGCGACCTATAGCCTATGTTGAGGATGTGGAATAGAGCCAGATTGTTTTATTAACCTCCTGGTGAAAGAGAAGTTGTTGTTTTTGTTGTTGTTATGTGCCGTCGAGTCGGACCCGACTCATAGCGACCCCTCCTTGGGTTTCCGAGGCAGTATCACTACGGAAGTAGATTGCCCCATCTTCTTTCCAAGGAGTGGCTGGTGGGTTTGAACCACCAGCCTTCTGGTTAGCAGTCAAGTACCTTTAGGCACTATGCTCTTAGTATCAAAGAAGCACAGAATTTTAGAGATCTGAGAAATTATCAAGGTCATCTGTTACAGAGGAGGAAAATGAAGTGCAGTTGACTTGCCCAGTATCACACATTTAATTACAGTCCTTGTTGTGTATGCCGTGAAGTTGATTCTGACTCATAGTAACCCTATAAAACAAAATGCAACTGCCCCATGCGGTTTCCTAGGCTGTAATCTTTGTGGGAGCAGATCACCAGGTTGTTCTTCCCAGAGAGGCTGGTGGATTTGTAATAGTTTAGACAGATTAGAATTTCTGGGAGATGAATAGGTGTTCTGAGTTCCATATCCATCTTGTTCAATTTAAACATTGCCTTACTCTGCCACTTGTAGACATAATCATATAAGAATACTGTCCTTGCAAACACATTCCTAAGATCCTAAAATGCAGACAGGAACAGCTCACAGGACAGGGCAATTGCATTCCTTAGATCTTGACACTAAGGAAGAAACACTGCAAAAGATAAAATGCAAATATAAATTTACTCCTTAAATGGCCTTTCCTAATAACAGGCTATTTTTTTTTTTTTTTTT
>NW_006921713.1:4516409-4518866 GCF_000298275.1 Orycteropus afer afer | reverse complement strand
ACAGATCTTGTTTCATTTTTCTGCAAATGGATCTCCAGTTTTGCCAGCACCATTTATTAAACAAACATTCTCTTCCCCATTTAATGGATTTTGGTAACAGGCCTTCTTGAGATGTCTTCCAGCTCACTATCTGTGGCTAGTGTTAACCGGTTTTGGAGCCTGCACACTCTGCCCTCCTTTGCCACCTGATGAACTAAGATGGCCATTCCAAGCTGAGACCAAGACTCGAACTAAGGGCAAACACTAGACTGTGCATAGCCTGAAGAAAGCTGAGGAATTTGTCACAACGTTGTTCTGCTTCCTGGCCTTCACAAAAGGGTCAGGCTTTTATGAACATCTGCCTGCACAAGGTTTCTTGTGAAATCAAACCACGGCCTTGAAAAAACTACTATAAAGACTCCGAGCCTGTAAGGCATGGAGAGACACACATGGCATTTTGCCTCTTTGTGTCTCCACTTCGCAAGGTTACTATCCTCTTATTAAATTTCTCTCTGAGCTACAGCTGACTTTCTGGTCATTATTTCAGAACCCAGTCTGCAACAGGTTCAAACTGCTGACCTTTCAGTCACCAAAGGTCAGCACCCGAGCTCTTAACCGTTGTGCCACACCCGTTACTGTCCAGTGGACTTTTGACTCCTAGTGACCCTATAGGACAGAGTAGAACTGCTCTATAGGGTTTTCAAGGCTGTAAATCTTTAGGAGACAGAGTGCCACATCTTTCTCCCACAGTTGGTGGGTTCAAACTACCCACCTTTTGGTTAGCAGCCAAGTGCTTAACTACTGTGTCACCACGGCTCCTATTACACCACCAAAAACCCCCAAAAAACTCACTGCCATAGTCAATTCTGACTCATATAGACCCCACTGGGTTTCCAAGGCTGTAAATCCTTAGGGTATAGCAGCCAAATGCCTTAACCTCTGCACCACCAGAGCTCCTTAATTACTAGATCTTTACATTTTTCAGTCATTTAGCTGCTTCTCTTCATGAAGTCTAGACTAAGAGTCAAAGTTATATGTCCTCTGGGTCCTTCAGATTGCTTGTTAATTGCCCTTACATTTCAGGATGGCTCTTCACCCTTCTTGTTATGTAACTTTACAGTTCAAAGTTTCCAAGAATATTGTTAGTCAACACTGTTGACAATTATTTTAAAAACGGGCTTCGGTAGCATTATTTCTGAGGCTAGAATTTGAGATTCCTACTTCGTGGAGAGGTGACACAGAAGCACCGAATGGTAAGATTTGCAGAGCAGTTAGCCTGCGGTCCCTACCTAGCGGCAGAGGCCCGAGGCTCCGCCCCCCAGAGGGGAGGAGGAGCCGGGAGCGCGGCAGTCGCGGTGGGGCGGACAGGAAGGAGGAAGAGCTGGGCGGGGAGGTGAGCCGGGAACTGAGGGTCGGCGACTCCTGCAGTGGCTCTGGCTATGTCTGCGCACAATCGGGGCACGGCGCTCGGTAAGGAGCCCGCGGGTCGCCCCTTTCCCCACTAATCGTAATGTGCAATCCCACCTCCGTTCTCCTCCCCTTTTCTGGGAGTATCGCGGAGCTCGCCTCCGCTCAAAACTTTAGTCGATGCTTGGAATTGGAAGTTAGCGAGTCTGGATGCGGCGCTCTGTGTGGTCCACTAGAGCCCCCAGCTCGACCGGATCTTGGCAGGGGCTGGAACTAGTAGCCCAGGCGAACGAGGAGGCTTAACTCTTGCTTAGGTCACATTGACGCCTCCGGCCTTTGCACCGAAGTCTTATTTTTTATAAGCGGAAGAAGTCGCAAAATATTTTGTTTTCATCTTCCAATTTATCCCCGTCATTTTCGAGCTCCCTAGTTGCAAAAAAGTCCAAACAAACAAAAACAGATAAAACCCCTTATTTCCTCTTAATTGAATCCCCTTGAGATTTAATTGTGTATTTCCGGATAATTTGTAGCAGAGTTGTATCCCTGAAGTGTCCGTATTAGTGGAAAAGTTGTCAGGTTTCTGTGCCAAAAATACAAATTACGAAAAATTGTGTATGATTTTGTACTTACAAAGATTTGTAATAGTTCTTGTACTTACTTCACTATCATTATTAGGCAAATACCACTGGAGGCAAAATAACTTTGTTAAGATTTCCTAAGATGTGAACATTTGTATTTCATGTTGGTGCAAAACCATGTTGATACAGTAGTTAGGGATCTCAGTTTAAATAGTAGAGCATGCATATTTTTGTATTCAGGTTTTTCAACTTCTTAGCTGTATGACTTTGGACAAATTATTCTGAGTTTCAGTTTCCGTGTCTGTAAAATGGCTGTTAGTAGTAGTACTTCCCTGATGAAATGGTTTAGGGATTAAATGAGAGCATGCATGTAAAGTGCTTGGTACATTATGGGTAGCTACACATGATTTGAGGAGCTCTGGTAGCATAGTGGCTAAAGCACTTGACTGCTAACCAGAAGGCTGGCGGTTCAAACCCACCAGCCACTCCTCGG
>NW_006921713.1:4511478-4516309 GCF_000298275.1 Orycteropus afer afer | reverse complement strand
AGACACTTGCCTGCTAACCAGACGGCTGGCGGTTCAAACCCACCAGCCACTCCTCGGAAGGAAGGTTGGGCAATCCTACTTCCGTAGTGATAATGTCTTGGAAACCCAAGGAGGGGTCACTATGAGTCGGGGCCGACTCGACGGCACATAACAACACATGATTTGTACTTGACTGCTAACCAGAAGGCTGGCGGTTCAAACCCACCAGACATTCCTCAGAAGGAAGATGGGGCAATCTACTTCCATAGTGATACTGGCTCAGAAACCCAAGGCAGGGTTGCTATGAGTCTGGTCCAACTTGATGGCACATAACAACAACAACAACAACAACAACTAACCTAAAAGGAGCTCTGGTGGCATAATGCCTAAGGCACTTGACTGCTAACCAGAAGGCTGAAGGTTCAAACCCACCAGCCACTCCTCAGAAGGAGGGTTGGGCAATCTACTTCTTTAGAGATACTGCCTCAGAAACCCAAGGAGGGGTCACTATGAGTCAAAATCCACTGGATGGCAGTGAGTTTGGTTTTTTGAGACTAACCTAAAGGTTGGTGGTTCAAAAGTACCCAGTATACTATGGGAGAATGGCCTGGCAGTCTTTTCCATAAATATCACAGCCAAGAAAACACTGTGGAACAGTTCTGCTCCTTAATACATGAAGTCACCGTAATTCTTTTTTTTTTTTTTATTTGTTGTTGTTGTTGTTGTTATGTGCCGTCGAGTCGACCCCCGACTCATAGCGACCCCTCCTTGGGTTTCCAAGGCAGTATCACTACGGAAGTAGGATTGCCCAACCTTCCTTCCGAGGAGTGGCTGGTGGGTTTGAACCACCAGCCTTCTGGTTAGCAGTCAAGTGCTTTAGCCACTATGCTACCATTACAGTAAGTAAATGTTAGTTGCCATCATGTCAATTCTGATTCATGGTGACTCCTTGTGTGCAGAGTAGAACTGCTTCATAGGGTTTTCAAAGCTGCGACCATTGGGAGGCAGATTGCCAGGCCTGTCTTCTAAGGCATCTCTGTGGGTTTGAACTGCCAACCTTTCTGTAGCTAGTTGAGCGCTTACCTGTTTGTGCTGCTGGCACCATTCAGGGACTCCTTGCTCCATAAATAATAATTAGTATTATTATATAGAGGATCTCTGGTAGCGTAGTGCCTAAGGCATTTGACTGCTTACCAGATGGCTGGTAGTTGAAACCTACCAGCCACTCCTTAGAAGGAAGACTGGGCAATCTACTTCCAGAGATAATGCCTCAGGAACCCAAGGATGGGTTGCTATGAGTTGGATTCACCTCCTCGGCAGTGAGTTTGGTTTTTGGTATTATTATATAGATAGTTCTGTTTTGAGGAGCTAATTTTGAGAATTAGCCATATGTAGCAAGTACAGGTTTGGTTTTCTTTAAAAGTAATTGTTCTCATTTTACAAGCCAGACTTCAAGAGATGTTCAGGAATTTTTGTTGACTAGCAAGAACTGTGTTCTGTCTTTATAAATACAGTGGATTACCTCACCGAGTTGAAACTTTTTGTCACTGCCCTTTAGCAGATTGTTTTAAATTCTAGTTCATTTTCTGGAATGTGGACTTTGCAATAAAGAAATATTGCCAACTTTGAAGATCCTGAAGATGGTAGGTACTCAGTATGGATGAGTTGGAATGTCTTACTTATCTTGGTATCACCAAGGATAGTGCTTTTGACTGTACTGCCACATAATTTTTCCAAAACTTAATGTTTTTTTATTTTCCTTTCAAAAAGTACAATGAAACTACTTTCGTTTTTTAATTTGCAAGCATTAAAATCATTCTCGTTTGTTGAAAAGTAACTAAAATCCCACTGCCATCAAGTTGATTCCAACTCATTGATGTCCCCATTGGATTTCCAAGGCTGTAAATCTTTACAAGTAGATTATCTCATCTTCCTCCTCTGAAACAGCTAGTGGGTTTGAACCACCAACCTTCTGGTAAGCATCTAAATGTTATACCCACTACACCACCAGAGCCCCTTTGAAAAGTAATAGACAGAAACAGCTACTGTGTAGAATAGAATAATAAGGAGCTCTGGTGGCACAGTGTCTATGGCATTTGACTGCTAACCAGAAGGTTGACAGTTCAAAACCACCAGCTACTCCACAGAAGAATGACTGGGCAATCTACTTCTGTAAAGACTTACTGCCTCCGAAACTCAATGGGGGTCACTGCAAGTCAGAATTGACTCAATGGCAGTGGGTTTGGTTTTTGGTTTGGTCTGTAGAGTAATAGTAAATGATTTTTAACTATCTATTTAAATGGTCATCGTTATGTTTTTATTATTCTCTTTGCTTAAATAAAATCAGGTATATTTCAAGGGTAGTTTTCTTCATTGATATTAATTATGCAAATATGGTTTTTTAAAAATCTGAGTAGAGAGTTAGCCTATATTACTAAAGTAAGTTATTAAAATTATTATGTACTAGGAAAGCAATCATTTACTATTAATTTATATAGCATATTAGTTGATAATTTTTAGTTTTCTAATTGAAAGTCTTTTTTAATAAACACTATAACTTCTTCCTTTAAAGAAATTAACTTTTTGTTATTATAAAAAGAATTCATGTTTATGGGGGAAATTTTTGAAGATACAGTTAACACAAAAAGGACTGTAAAATTATTAATAGAATAATTCTATTACTGTTATTTATATTTTAGTCTATATGCTTCTAATTAATAGACTTTTTCTTTTCTTTCTTTCTTTCTTTTTTTAAAATAAATTGAGTTCAGTTGAAGGTGAATCTGATGCTCTGGATAAAAGCCCTTCAAGGAAAACATTCAGTGTGGCATTTGGTTGGGGGAAAGATGTTTACACACAAAGAACAAACCCTCTGACTTACATGTTAATTTTGGCATCACTGTTTAGTGATCAGTGCTCTTCTGCTAAAGGTGTTTTCTACTTAAAATGTATATTTCTAATTTTTTCCAACTTGTAACTAAAGTGAAAAACCTCCTTGTTTTCCTTTGGGAAGTGTTTGTCCTAGGTGGGTAGATGATGGCTGTATTCCAGTAGAGAATAAGCTGGACCAATTTAGAGTCAGAAGGGAGGGGAAAAAATAAAAAAGCTGAATCTGGTCCTACTATTGAGAAGCTTTGTGCCTCAGGGCAAGCCACTTGATTTCTTTAAAGCAGACTTTACCATTACCAATTGCCTTTGAATTGATTCCAACTCTTGAAGACCACCTCCCATTGTGTATTAGAATTGAACTCCCTCCATAGGGTTTTCAGTGGCTGATTTTTCAGAGGTAGATCATCAGACTTTTCTTCCAAGGGGTCTTTGGGTGGACTCCAACTTCCAGCCTTTTCATTAGTAGCTGGTTGCTTGACCTACTCCTAAACTAGGTCAGGGATTTTGGAAGTATGGACTCTGGAATGGCAGCATCACCATTACCTGGGAACTTGATAAAATTGCAAATTCTTAAGGTCCCACCCCAGATCTACTTAATTATAAGCTGTAGTGATGAGGCCCAGCAACCCCTCTTTTAACAAGCCCTCAGGTGATTCTGAAGCATGCCCAAATATGAGAACCACTGGTCTGGTGATCTCTTTAACATGCTGTGGAGCACTGTTCCAGGTTCTATTAAGATGGACCATTTCTTTTTGCTATTCTCAGTGAGCCCTTTTAACTCTTAGCTAAATTGAGGTGCTGCCAGGAGAATGATCTTTTGTTTGTTCTCTGATGTATCCCCCCCCAAAAAAATGCAAAGCCACTGCCAACTTTCTCTGGCTCCTTCCTGGAGGCAGAGAATCTCATTGCATGTTTGGCACATGATGACCAGATTTCACACCTTTGCCAGGGAGTAATCAGTCCTCTTGTGGAAAAGCCAGGGACCAGAGCAGAGTGAGGAAGCAGTAGCAGGGATCCAGGCAAGGGGAGGGACCCAGACCCCATCCCCAAGCAGTGAGAAAGTGGGGGAAAGGAGAGAAAAGCCAGGGGGACCAGGACAGAAAAGGAGGGACCTAGTCCCCACCCCCAAGTGGCAGGAAAGTGGCAAGGATCCAGGTAAGGGGAGGTGGCGAGGTTTCGAACAGCTAAGGGAGACAAACTCGTGTGTTGGTTTGTCATACTGTGGTGGCGTGTTGCTCTGAGGCTTGAGGCTGTGCCACTGGTGTTTCAAATGCCAGTGGGTTGCACATGGTGCACAGGTTTCAGTGAGGCTTGCAGACTGAGACAGACTAGGAAGAAGGAAGAAGCTATCCACTTCTCAAAGAACTGGCCAGGAAAAACCTTTGAAGAGCAGATGCTATTACTGTCTGATGCATTATTGCACACCTTTATGAATAGCTGGAAACATTGTCTGATACAGTGCAGGAGGACAAGTCACTTAGGTTGGAAGGCTCTCAAAATATGCCTGGGAAAGAGCTGCACCATCAGCGTAGAACCAACCTTACTAATAGATAAAGTAAAGCTTTTGAGACCTCCATTTACTGATGTGGCATGACACAAATTGAGGAGAAACAGCTGCAAACATCCATTAATAATCGGAACATCGAATGTATGAAGTATGAATCTAGGAAAATTGAAAGTTGTCAAAAATGAAATGGAACACATAAAGATTGATATCCTAGGCATTAATGAGTGGAAATGGACTTGTTTTGGCCATTTTGAATCAGACAACCATATGATGTACTATGCTGGGAATGACAATTTGAAGAGGAATGACGTGGCATTCATCATAACAAAGGATGTTTCAAGATCTGTCCTGAAGTACAATGCTGTCAGTGATAGAACAATATCCATATGTCTACAAGGAAGACCAGTTAATATGACTATTATTCAAATTTATGCACCAATCACCAAAGCCAAAGAT
>NW_006921713.1:4504577-4510488 GCF_000298275.1 Orycteropus afer afer | reverse complement strand
ATTCTATGGGCAAAATATTGAAGGATGCAGGAAACATCAAAAGAAGATGGAAGGAATACACAGAGTCACTGTACCAAAAAGAACTGGTTGATGTTCATCCATTTCAGAAGGTGGCATATACTCAAAAACCAATGGTATTGAAGGAAGAAGTCAAAGCTTAACTGAAGGACTTGATGAAGAACAAGGCTTCAGGAATTGACAGGATACCCACTGAGATGTTTCAACAAATGAATGCCGCACTAGAGGCACTCACTTGGCTATGCCAAGAGATTTGGAAGACAGCTACCTGGCCAGTTGACTGGAAGAGATCCATATTTGTACCCATTCTAAAGAAAGGTGATCCCACAGAATGTGGAAATTATCAAGCAATATCATTAATATCACATGCAAGTAAAATCTTACTGAAGGTAATTAAAAAACGGTTGCAGCAGTATATTGACAGAGAACTTCCAGAGGTGCAAGCCGGATTCAGCAGAGGATGTGGAGCAATAGATATCATTGCTGATGTCAGATGGATCTTGGCTCAAAGCAAAGAATTCCAGAAAGATGTTTACTTGTGTTTTATTGACTCTGCAAAGGCATTTGATTGTGTGGATCATAACAAATTGTGGATGACATTGAGAAGAATGGGAATTCCAGAGCACTTAATTGTACCCATGAGGAACTTGTACATAGACCAGGAGGCTGTCGTTCGAACAGAACAAGGGGACACTGCATGTTTTAAAATCAAGAAGGGAGTGCGTCAGAGTTGTCTTTTCACCATACTTATTCAGTCTGTAGGCTGAGCAAATAATCTGAGAAGCTGGACTAAAGAACATGGCATCAAGATTGGAGAAAGAATTATTAACAACCTGCGATATGCTGACGACACAACTTTGCTTGCTGAAATTGAGGATGATTTGAAGCACTTACTGATGAAGGTTGAAGAATATAGTCTGCAGTGTGGATTACATTTCAATATAAAAAAACCAAAAATCCTCACAACTGGACCTATAAGCAGCATCACAATGAATGGAGAAAAGATTGAAGTTGTCAAAGACTTCACATTGCTTGTTCTACAGTTGGCACCAATGGAAGCAGCAGTCAGGACATCAGGTGACATATAGCACTGGGCAAGTCGGCTCTAAAGGACCTCTTTCAAGTGCTGAGGAGCAAAGATGTCTCCTTGAGGACTAAGGTGCACCTGACAGAAGCCATGATATTTTCAATTGCCTCATATGTGTGTGAGAGCTGGACAATGAATAAGGAAGACTGAAGAAGAATTTATGCTTTTGAGTTGTGGTGCTGGCGAAGAATGCTGAAAGTACCATGGACTGCTAAAAGAACTAACAAATCTGTCCTGGAGGAAATGCAGCCAGAATGCTCCTTGGAAGCGAGAATGGCCAGACTTCGTCTCACCTACTTTGGTCATGGGGATCATGTCCTGGAGACCATGCCCTGGAGAAGGATGTCATGCTTGGTAAGGGGGAGGGTCGGCGAAAGAGGAGAAGGCCCTCAACAAGATGGATTGATAAAGTGGCTGTGGTGATGCGCTCAAGTATAGCAAGGATCGTGGAGCTGTTGCGGAATTGGGAGGTGTTTAGTTCTGCTGTGCATAGGGTTGTTGTGAGTTAGAGATGACTCGATGGCATCTAACAACAGCAGTAACACTGCCATATAGTCTTTTCTGGCTCATAGTGACCCCTGTTGGGTTTTCAAGGCTGTAAATCTTTACAGAAGAGGATTGCCTCATCTTCTTCCTGCAGAGCTCCTGGTTGGTTTGAACCATTGACCTTCTGATTAACAGCCAGTGCCTTTACGTGCTGCGCCACTTGTTGTTGTTGTTGTTATGTGCCGTCGAGTCGGCCCCGACTCATAGAACTCCTAAATGTATCCCAGGCACCTAAAATAGTGTTTGGCATAAAAAAGGCCTTCAAAAGTGTCTGCTGAATAAACAGTTAATTTACTGCTTTATTAGGGGGTTGGACATCCACCTTGGCCTCTATGCTTGTGCAGGTGCTGTGAAACACTGCATCTTCTTAATATAATGTTAAAATTCAATTTTGTTACTTCTGTTTTTAAAGATAGTGCAAGAGATTTATGAAGGATGCCGCGATGTGACTTCCTTTTGAATGTGATTATCTTTGGAGGCATCTGGGAAATGGATATGTGATAATAGGTGATCTCTGGGCATCTTTCTGCTCTGTGATGATATCTGTCTATGTATCTGTAAGCTCTTATGTTAAAAAAAAAAAAAAAAAAAAAAACCAAAGGTTTCTGATACAACAGGAAAAAGCAACTGAAAACTGATTTTTCAATGGGGAGTGGATAGGGTGATTCTACGAATTTTTGTAATGCGTTAACAAGAGATTGTTTTAGACATAAATCCATGAATGGATTTGTCAGTGACCATGCTTAATTAGGAATGTAATGTTTCTTTTGCTCTGTAGGGGCACTTTCTGTAACCGTTGTTGTTGTTATGTGCCCTCAAGTCGGACCCTACTCAGAGCAACCCCTCCTTGGGTTTCCGAGGAGATATCACTATGGAAGTAGATTGCCCAGTCTTCCTTCCGAGGAGTGGCTGGTAGGTTTGAACCGCCAGTCTTCTGGTTAGCAGTCAAGTGCCTTAGGCACTACACTACCAGAGCTCGTTTCTGTAACCCAATCAGAACAAAGAGAAAAAACAGCTTATTTGTGTAAAACACAAATAAAGGAGATCAGCTCTGGCTAGTTGCAGAATCAAGAACCAGGAAGGGATTGTGTGTTCACTCTATAATTAGTTATTCAGTGTCAATTTTGTGCAAGTTAGTATTGCCCTAGGCTCTGAGGATATAAAATGGATAAGGATGGCCCCTCTTTCACAGATCTCAATCTGGTTCATTAACTATACTTTTTTTTTTGTTTTAACTTTTGAACAATCTCAGAATATTTAGTTAAGTTGCAAGTGCAGTCTAATAACTTTTTCTCTCTGAAGCACTTGAGTAAATGGGTAACTGGCATCGTGTTCCTGGATATATTAGTATTTTCTACATACAAGGACATTTTCCTCTATAACTTCTGAAAGAATTGGCCAGGGAAAACCTTATGAATAGCAAAGAATAACTATAACACAACCATCAAAATAAGGACCATTGATACGTTACTTCCATGTAATCCTCAGATGCCACTCAAGTTTACCCAGTTGTCCAGATAATTTCCTTTATTTCAATAGGATCCACATTTGCATTTAGTTATCACATCTTTTTTATTCTTGTTCAGGCTGCAACAGTTGCTCATTCTTCTTTGACTGGTGGTATCTTTACACTTTGAAGCATTCAGGCCAGTTATTTTGTAGAATGTCCTAGAGTTTGTGTTTGCTGATGTTTTCTCATTATACATCTTTATCGATTTAGCTTATACATCTTTAGTAGTAAAACCACAGAAACAGTGTTGTTCATCTCATTATGTTTGATCGGTAGCACACAATTTTGATTTATCTCATTATTGATGATTTTCATTTTGATCACTTGATTAAGGTGGTGTCTGCCAGCCTTCTCCACTATAAAAGTTCCTTTTTAGCCTTTGCTAAATATGTATTTTATTGGGAGTACTTTGAAAGAAATATTTATGTATCCTCTTCCTCTGCAAACTTCCAATTTATTTGTATCTATTTATTTATTTCTATCAAAATATATTTGAGGTTTCCAATAGCATAGTGGCTAAACCACTTGACTGCTAACCAGAAGGCTGGCGGTTCAAACCCACCAGCCACTCCTCCGAAGGAAGATGGGCAATCTACTTCCATAGTGATACTGCCTTGGAAACCCAAGGAGGGGTTGCTATGAGTTGGTCCAACTTGACGTCACATAACAACAAACAACATGTTTCAAATGGATTATAGCCATTAGCATTATACTTTATTTTAATATTAAGATTACTTAAAATTTTGCTAGTGGGAGCCCTTTCAACGTGGCTTCTCTGTATATTTGACACATGCTATTATTCTTTAAGGAGCTCTGGTGGCACAGTGCCTAAGGCATTTGACTGCTAACCAGAAAGTCAGTGGTTCAAACCCACCAGCCACTCTGTGCAAAGAATACTGGGTGATCTACTTCCGTAAAGATTAACTGCCATGGAAACCCAGTGGAGGTCGCTGTGAGTCAGAATTGACTCGATGGCAGTGGGTTTGGATTTTTGGTTATTATTCTTTAAGTTTTTTTTTTTTACTTTGTGGTTCAACTAAATGTTCCAGGCTCATTTATGTTTTCTCTGCTCCAGTGCTAGAATCAGTCATTTCTCTAAGAGCATTTCTTCCCCCAGAGCATTATGGTATTTAGAAGCCAGGATGTGAGTACTAGGTGTACTCATGGCAACTATGATGTCTCTATTCTCAAACCCTCACAGTTGGGCAGAGCTGAAAAGTATATGCTTTATATATGCATGCATACACCCTACACTTCTTTCTTTCTTTCTTTTTTTTTTTAAATTGTAGTTTGGGTGAAAATTTACAGAGCAAATTCACTTTCCATTCAGCAGTTCACATACACTTTGTCTCATGACATTGACTACAATTTACCACAATGCTACAGCTTCCCTCCCACTTCCTCCCGATAGTTACCTCTTCCCTGTGTCCATCCCTCCCTGCACTCCTGCCCCATGAGCTGTCTCCCTTTGCATAAACAGCCCTTCTTTCTCCCATGGTTGTTCTCTCCAAGGAGTGTATCTACCTCAGGTAAATGTTCAACTCATATGCCTATCTTTTATTTGGCTGGAAGGTGTAGATTCAATTCCAGACCTGAAGGGCAGCTAGGGGCTATAGTCTCAGTGGTTCCACCAGGCTCTATCAGACCAGCAAACCTGATCCCCCCTTTTATTTTTTTTTTCCAAATGATTTTGAGTTTTGTTCTACATTGTTTTCACTCTCTATCCAGGATTTACATAGATCCCCCTCCAAGTGGTTGACAGTGGTAGCTGGGCACCATCTAGTTCTTCTGGTCTCTTAGTTGTATAAGCTGCGGATCGCATGGTGTACCATTTGCTAGGACTGTTTCCATGAATCTTTGGTTTTCTTCATTCTTCTTTGCTCTTGATGAGGAGAGACCCATTGTTGCATGTTGATGGCTGCTTGCAAGCTTTTAAGATCCCAGTTGCTACTTGCCAAAGTAGGAGTGGAACAATATTTTGTGTAGTATGTTATGCCAATTGAGCTTGATGTCCCCTGCGACTGTGGTCCCGAGCCCACAGGTTCAACTGCTCAGTCCCTCTGGGTAGCTGGCTGTGACCAAGAAGTGACTACAACCTTATCTCTTGTCAGCTCTACTATATACCTGGGAATTCTTACAGATCATACAAATACACTCATAGGTCCATTGTCTGCCAACCCTATACATGGTCTTGGGTACACGCTCTGCTGCATAGACATACCTAGTAGTTCAGCCTGTCCACCCATCTATTCACCTGTATACCCGTGTTTGCCTTCACTGACAATGCAGTACAGTATGTTCAAAAGGGTTCATCTTTGTTGTCTGTACCTCCCATGTACCTCTCTATGTCTTCCTGTTCCTCAGTGCCACCAGATTGAACACTCACATTTGGTGCATTGCCTTTCTCTTCAATACTTATCAATCAATACTTATCTCTACCTATGTAATAGTTTTCCCTCCCCTCCCCTCCCACCCCTGGTAACCAACAAAGAAAATTTTCTTCCATAGATAAACCTTTCCTTGACTTTTACAATAATGGACTAATATAATATTTGTCCTTCTATGATTGACTTATTTCACTCAGCATAATGTCCTCCAAGTTTATCCACGTTATGTAGTGTTTTGCAGATTCTAGGTTATTCTTTAGGGTTCGGTAGTATTCCATTGTGTGTATGTACCAAAGTTTGGTTATCCATTCCTCAGTTAATGGACACGTAGGTTGTTTCCATTTTTTGGCTATTGTAAATAGT
>NW_006921713.1:4503250-4503978 GCF_000298275.1 Orycteropus afer afer | reverse complement strand
CAAATATTTTTTCCCAATCTGTAGATTCTCTTTTGATTCTTCTGGAGAAGTCTTTGGAAGCACATAAAAATTTAATTTTTAGAAGGTCCCATTCATCTAGTTTATCTTCTGTGGTTTGTGCATTTTGGGTTATCTGGTCTTCTTCTGTTTGTGTATTTTGGGTTATGCTTGGTAGTTTATTTATGCGATAAATTTGCCCCTAGTTTTTCCTTGAGGAATTCTATACTTTTAGGTTTCACACTTAAGTCTTTGATCCATCTGGAGTTTGTTTTTGTGTGTGGTGTGAGGTACAGATCTTGTTTCCTTTTTCTGCAAATGGATATCCAGTTTTGCCAGCACTGTTTATTAAACAAACATTCTCTCCCCCACTTAATGGATTTTGGCCCTTTGTCAAAGATCAGCTGACCATAGGTTGATGGATCTATTTCTGGGTTCTCAATTCTATTCCATTGGTCTATGTATCTGTCATTGAACCAATACCAGGCAGTTTTGACTACTGTGGCTGTATAGTAGGATTTGAGATCTGGCAGTGTGAGACCTCCTACTTTGTTGTTCTTCTTCAAAAGTGCTTTGCTTATCCGAGGTCTCTTTCCTTTCCATATAAAGTTAGTGGTTGTTTTTTCCATATCTTTAAAAAAAATGTTGGTGGGATCTGGATTGGGATTTCATTGAATTTGATTTCTTTGGGTAGAATTGACATTTTCACAATGTTCAATCTTCCTATCCAC
>NW_006921713.1:4486912-4501478 GCF_000298275.1 Orycteropus afer afer | reverse complement strand
CCAACTTCTGGTCTTGTTGATTTTTTCTATTGCCTTCTATTTTCTGTTTCACTGATTTCTGCTCGAATATTGTTTCCTTTCTTCTGGTGACTGTAGGCTTTTCTTGCTGTTCTTTTTCTAATTGTTGGAGATTGTGGTTTAAAGTGTTGAGTTTGGCTCTTTCTCTTTTTTTGATGTGTACATTTATTGCTATAAATTGGCCTCTGATCACTGCTTTTGCTGTATCCCAAAGATTTTGGCATGTTGTGTGTTCATTCTCGTTTGTTTCAAGGAATTTTTGAATTTCAATTTTTATTTCTTTTCTTACCCAGTCTTTCTTCAGGAGGGTGTTGTTCAGTTTCCATGTGTTTACTCTTTTTCTGTTGATCTTCCTATTGTTGATTTCTAATTTGATGGGATTATGATCTGAGAAGATGCTTTGCAGTATTTCAGTGTTTTTAAATTTATTAAGGCTTGCTTTATGGCCTAATATATGGTCTATCATGGAAAATGTTCCATGTGCACTGGAAAGGAATGTATATTGTGCTGTTATTGGGTGAAGTGCTCTGTAGATGCCTATAAGGTCAAGTTGGTGGGTTGTATTGTTTAGCTTTTCTGCATGTTTGTTGAGTTTCTTTCCAGTTGTTCTATCTTTCATTGAAAGTGGTGTATTAAAGTCTCCCATTATGACTGTGGAGTCATCTATTTGACTTTTTAACTCTTTTAAAGTCTAATTTATGGATTTTGGGGCTCTTTCATTGGGTCCATAGATTTTTTTTTATGGTTATATCTTCATGTTCAATTGATCCTTTAATCATTATATAATGTCCTTCCTTATCTTGTATGGTGGTTTTTGTCTTAAAGTCAGTTTGATCAGAAATTAATATTGCCACTCCTGCTCTTTTATGGTTGCTATTGCTTGATATATCTTTTTCCAACCTTTGATTTTTAGTCTAGTTTTGTCTTTGGCTCTAAGATGTGTCTCTTGTAGACAGCATATTGATGTGTTTTGTTTTCTTATCTGATCTGCAGCTCTCCATCTCTTGAGTGGTGCATTTAATCCATTAACATTCAGTGTAATTATTAACAAGTATGAATTGGTTGCTGTCATTTTGTTATATATTTTTTTCATTGTGTTCCTGGTTTCTTTGTTCCATATTATTTCTGTGCTGAGCTCATTATGTTTATGAGTCATGTTATCATTTCCTTTGTTGCTGTTGTTTTAGTATTTGCTGAATATTTGTGCTTGTCCTCTTTTTTATTGTGATGTGAAGGTTTATCATTTTTCTTTGAGGTTACCCTTTGATTTATAATTTTCTCTCTGAGTTTAGAACAGTCCATTCTATCTTGCAGCTCTCTTGACTTCCTCACCATTTAGGAGTTCTGTAACTACATAGTATTTTCCCTCGTTTTGGTTTGTAGTTGTCCTCATTTGCCAGTTGATGTCTCTGGTTCCCTGTTTACAATCTTGTAAGCTTATTTTACTTTGAATATGTCCATAGCTGTTGTTTCTGGGTTATGTCATCTTGTGTATTAATGGTCAGTTGTCATTTGCTATTTTTGGTTCTCTGTTCAAAGGACTCACTTTAGTATCTTTGTAATGTTGGTCTGGTTTTAACAAATTCCCCTAGTTTCTGCTTATCGGGAAATCTCCTAATTTCACCATCATATTTGGGGGACAGTTTTGCCAGGTATATAATTATTGGTTGAAAATTTTTCTCTTTCAGGGTTTTATATATACCATCCCATTTCCTTCTCGTTTACATAGTTTCTGCTGAGAAATCAGAGCTTATTCTAACTGGTTGTTGTTTGTAAGTAACTTTTGTTTTTTTGCCACTTTCTGGATTCTTTCTTTGTGTTTGGTTTTGGTGAGTTTGATGATGATATGTCTTGGTGATTTTCTTTTGTGGTCTATCTTGTTGGGGGTTTGTTGGACTTCCTGAATGGATATATTCTCATCTTTCATCCTATCAGGGAAGTTCTCCTCCAACAAATCTTGGACAATTTTCTCAGTGGTTTTATTTTTCTCTTCCTGTTCTGGAAATCCAATGACATGTAGGTTATTCCTTTTGATGGTATCCCACATGAACCTTAGGCTTTCTTCATTTTGTTTTGATCTTTTTTCTGATTGATCCTTTTCCAAAGAAGTATTCAGGTATTCGTCTTCAATCTCATTAATTCTGTCATCCATTGCATCAGTTCTACTCCTTTGCCCTTTCAATATGTAATGTATTTCTGAAAATTTATTATTAATCTTCTGGGTTTCTCTCTGTAGATACAGAATCATTTCTCGTGTTTCATTTATTTTGTCATTTTGTTCTTATATTTTCTTCCAGAATTCTTCTACAGTTTTGTCTGTGTTTTCCTTGGTCTGTCTCTCAGTCTTTTGAAGATGCCAAAATATAATTCTTTTGAATTCCTTATCAGAGAGTTCAATGCTGCTGCTTCCTCAGGGATGTGTTCTGGGTCGGTATCCTGCTGCCTTGTTTCTTCCACTTTATCTTGCTTCTTTGTGTGGACTGTGATGGTCTGTTGTCTCTGAGACATCGTGGTGTTGTTGTATTTAGATCTCTGTTAACTGTATTAAAAGAGCAGCCAAGAGTGAGTCTGGCTCTTCTTGGTGGAGTTTTATCATTGGTGAAGGTGGAGAAGAAAGTGGTGGAGAAGGAAGTGGTGCCTCTCACTCAGTAAGTGAAACTGCAGGAGGTATGGGTGTAGTTGTGTCGTATGGGGACTGTTGCTGTCTTCTACTCAGTTAGACAAAATTAACAATTGAATAACCATCAAAAAAGTAAAAGCAAATTGACAAAAAATATACTGTGTAATTACACAGGAACAGTAACCAAAAAAAGAAAAAAGAGATAATGAAGAAGAAGAAGAAAAAAAAAACAAAAAAACAAGCCCTTAATATCTGGGGAGAGGGCAATAAGAGAAAAAAGGTAGAGGAGGAGAATAATGAAGAAAAAAATGGGAAAAGTACAAAAAGAAAAACAAGGAACAGGGTTAACCATGAGAAAGAAAAAAAAAAAATTGCAACCAGGAAGATGGAAAAGAAAAAAAGCTGAAAACTAGAACCTGGGAAGGGAAGAATAAAGAGTAATAGTAAAAAGGACAAAAGTAATAATAATAGTAGTAGTTTAAAAATAGACCAAAATGTACTAAAAGACAGAAAAAAGAAAAAAAATCGGTGCAGGGCAGGGCAGCGTACCCAGGCTCTGTCCAACCACACAGACTGGGATGGAATTCCTGCTGGCCCAGAAGGTGGGTGGGAGTGAGAGATGGCTGCACCTCTGTTCACTAAGAGGGTGTGGGGTATAAGAGTAACATTGAGAATGTCACACCTTTCCAGTCGTCTGGGTCTTGGAATGTCCTTGGGGTTCCCGGTAAGTGGAGCCTATTCTTAAGTCCCTGGAATCTGGGAGAATGCTGTCACTTTAAATATCCAAAATGGTCAAGCTGCTTGTAAACATTCAAAATGGCTGCACCTTCCAGACAGACAAAAGTCCACAGCTCAGCCTGCCTTCCTCTTCGCTGCTTCCCCATTTATTCCTCAGCCACCAGTGCAGTTCTCCATGCAATCCCTTGCTAGCAGGGCTGATTTTTAGGTTAATTCTTAGGTCCTACCACCACTTGGCAATATCCAAGCTATCTTTGCCATCAAGATAGCCACCAGACCGCCACTCTGTCAGTCTCCTTTTTTGGTGTTTTCATGCAAATTCTTCTGCTAGTTGGAGTTTAGTCCACTTCTATATCCTTCGCTTCAAGGCTTAGGGGTCCAGGATTATCTTCTGTATCTGTGTTAATTGGTTCTCCTTTTCTTTGTTGAAGAGGGTCTGTGCAGTCTTTCTGCCTATTCCGCCATCTTACCGGAACTCTGATCCTACATTTATTTCTTTATGTATGTATCTGTTCTCTATCTATTGAATTATGAATTCACACTTATACTTCCAGTTCCCAGCACTATAGGATTTATTTGCTGTTTTCTCCCTTTTCATTTTTGAAACCCTCTCCATTGCCAGGCTGTATGTCTCCCTCCCCCTGTAGACATTCTTCTCAATTTTCTTGGGCTCTAAAAGCTGTGCAGCCCTACTATGAGGGTACCTTCTGTACCCTACTTGGCTCTAATTCCCTCTATCAGGCTTCTGTCCATATTTTTGTTCCCCTCACCTTAACAGTAGGTCTGTGGTAGTCTGTGCCAGGCTGTTCCAGCATTTAGATACCCTTCATATCCTACTTGTGTTTCATTCTTTTTTTTTTTTTTTTAAACTTTTTATTGTGATTTGGTGAGTTTCAGAACAAATTGCTTTTCCACTCAACAGTTCATACACATTTTGTTTCGTGACATTGATTGCAATTGCCACCATGTAACAGCACTCTTCCCACCTCCTCCCTGTGGTTAGCAGTCCCCTTTATTTCCTTTCTTATCTTTTTCTGACTTCTGACCTTTATCCCTGGATAAATGCTACCCTTTTGATTTCTTATATTTGATTGTTCTAAGAAGTGCTTACCCCTCTGGTGTTATTATTTGTCTAATAGTTCTTTTGTTTGGGTAAAAGTTCAGCTAGGGCAGTGAGTTCAATTCTAGGGCCAAGGGGTGAACAGGGGTCATAGTCTTGGGGGTTCCACCAATGTCTATCAGATCTGTAAGATGGTCTTTTTTATGATTCTCAGTTGTGTTTCACATTTGTCTCCCACTCTATCCAGGATCTACCATTTTGATCCCTTTCAGAGTGGTTGGCAGTGGTTGCCAAGCACCATCTAATTCTTTTGGTCTCAGGATCATGTAGACTAAGATTCCCATGGTCCGTTAGTTCCTTGGACTAATTATTTTCATGAAGCATTGATTTTCTTCACTATTCTTTGCTCCAGAAGAGGAGAGATAAGTAATTGCATCATAGGTGGCCACTTGCCAGGTTTTAAGACGCCAGTTGCTACCCACCAAAGTAAGATGTAGAACAGTGTTTTCATGTACTGTTTTACACCAGTTGTGCTTGATGTCCCCTCAACTGTGGTCCTAAGCTACAGGCCTAACAACTCACCTCTTCAAGGTGTTTGGTTGTGGCTAAAAAGTTATCATAACTTTGCCCTCTGTTAGCTTTCTTATATATGTAGGCATTTTTTATAGCATGTATAAATATGTATGTAGAAATATTGTCTGCCAAACCTGTTTGTGGTCATGGGTGTAGTCCTGTTCACCCACCTATACCTGATCATCTTGCATTTCTACCTATGTATCTACTTTAAGATTAATGTTTGTTAAAGAACAAAAAAGATTAATGTTTGGTATTACTAATAATGCAGTATTGTGTATGTTATAATGTTTACTTTTTTTGTCTGTAGACTCCCTATGTCTGCCGGTTCATGTATCTTCCTTCTTGTGATTGGACTCTGATGCCAGATCTGGGCTACCTTAGTTCGTGGCACTCTCTTTACCTGTTTGGGTTCCCAAACCTCACTTTGGGCCATAGTGGGTTCTATCTCCCACCCCAGCTTGAATACCTGCCTTGCTCAGCCCTTCCTTTACCCCTCCTACTCCCCAATAGTTTAGGTCAGTTGTTCCGGAAGGGGACTAGAATAAATTTTTTCCAATTTATTTTTATGTATTATAACGTAAATGGTGTGCCTGCTGTTCCAAACACTCATTGCTAATGGTAATGGCTGGGGAATACCAAGGTGAACATATCCTGGACTCTGCCCTTAAAAGGTTCACAGCCAACTAAGGAGATAGTCATATAAATCATTACATGCTGTGCCCTGGTGTGACAAAAGAAATGTGGTAGGATTGGAAGATAAAGAGGAATTCACACACAGTCCAGGTAAGGTTTTTTTGAAAGGACATTTCTGACAGGGAGTAGTTTGTGCAAAGGCACTGAGTCAAAATAGGCTGACATGTTTCATTAACTACAGGAACCCAATTTTCAAATTTCTAATGTAATCTCATTGTACACTAATGGTATGGGTAGTATTTTAGTGATAGTAGGAAAAAACTCTTTGTATTCTATGTATGAAATACGTACAGATCATCAATACAGTGGTTGCGTACTTTTTTTTTTTAAGTGGGGCATCCTTTTATGACTGTAACTTTGATTTTACCTTAGAAGTCTTTTATTTAATTTTTTTGCTTGTACGTGTGACTTGTGTGGCTATCTTTTATTATTCTCATGATGTTTTGATAAATAGAAAAACTATAAAGTAGTAATTTGGGTTTGTTGTATAATTAATAAAAGTCCTCTATGGTGCCTGCTAAGTTGAAAAAAAAATTATTTAACGCATCTAAGCCCCATGGATTTTAATTGTTAGGAAGGAAGACAAACTTAAAGCACTCATTTAAAATGGAATGCCTATGCCAGGAAAGAAAGACTAGTAAATGAGACAGCAGACAGAGCCCTTGAGGATGTGATTTAAACATGTCACTAGAAATTGTTTAAGTGCAGAGCTCTGGCCCTTTTAAAACACTGACTGTCACTTGAGGATTGGGTCACCTTGAAATGTGTTCATCTTTGAGTTACAGGCATAAAAAGGCACTTTGAAAATTTTCAGTTAACTTTGGTGTGTGTTGTATGTGTGTCTGCAGACGCACCTCTCCTCAGCCTGCCTTAGCCGTAACAGTCAGTTCCCTGGAAACCAAAGTGGATGCAAGAGAAGGATAAATGTTTAATCTCAGCTCCAGCAAACTATACAGGTTTTTTAAATGTTGAGATACTCTGGCTGCAACTTCTGGCACTCTTTGTATTGTCAGGCCTTCTTCCCCAAAAGGAAAGCTTGAGATGAAAAAGAGTCACCTCTGGTAATTATTTCCTAAAAAAAGTACCACTTAACTGGTGCTGTGGTTCTTTTGGAATGTAGTTAATGATGCCAAGATTGTGGTCTTTTCAGTTCTGGTAGAATATCTGAGTTAACTACTCTTACAATCTATCAGATAGGCATTACAAATGACCACATAGTGGACACATTCATTGTCCCCATGGGTGGCCACAAGGTAGAGGTGTGAGTGTGTATGTGTACATGATTTCATTCAAATGTCTAGAATTTGATGTTGAACTAGATACCTGACATGCTTAAGGTGTAATTAGAGACATCTTATCTCCTGTGTAAAAAAAAAACCAAACCAAACCCACTGCCATGGAGTCGATTCCAACTCATAGCAACCCCTTAAGCTCATAGATAGATAGATAGATAGATAGATAGATAAGACAGGAGCTCTGGTGGTGTAGTGCCTAAGGCACCTGACTGCTAACCAGAGGTTGGTGGTTCAAACCCACCAGCCACTCCTCGGAAGGAAGGTTGGGCAATCTACTTTCTTAGTGACACCTCCTCAGAAACCCAAGGGGGGTCGCTATGAGTCGGGTCTGACTCAAAGGCACATATCAAGAACAACAACAAATGGATAAGACACAGAATGTTATAGCAGGAAGGCATCTGAGGTAGCAGTCCAATACCCTCTGTTGTTGTTCCTGTTGTCAGGTGCTATTGAGTTGGTTCTGACACATAGTGACACTATGTATAACAGAAAGAAACACTACCTGGTCCTGCATCATCCTCACAGTCATTGCTATGTTTAGCCCATTGTTGCAGCCACTATTTCAGTCTGTGTTGTTGATGGTCTTCCTCTTTTTTGTTGACCCTCTATGTTACCAAGCATGATGTCCTTCTCCAGGGACTAGTCTTTCCTGATAACATGTCCGAAATACATGAGATAAAGTCTCACCATCCTTGCTTCTAAGGAGCTTTCTGGCTGTACTTATTCTAAGACACATTTGTTCATTCTTCTGGCAGTCCATGGTATACTTAATATGCTTTGCCAACACTGTAATTCAAAGGCATCAGTTCTTCTTTGGTCTTCTTTAATCATTGTCTGCTTTTGCATGCACATGAAATGGTTGAAAATACCTTGACATGGATCAGATGTACTTGAGTCCTAAAAGTTACATTTTTTTTTGCTATTTTACACTTCTAAGAGGTCTTTTGCAGCCATTTTTATACGCATCAGAGATTCTGCTATGATTTCATATGGTGATGCCCTTTTGGACTCCTGAAGCTTTTAAAAGCCACTTTCTTTTAATCAAGTGGCCAGAATGGCTTTTGCTGTTCATTGGTTTTTTTTTTTTTTTTTTTTTAAATACAGTTTATACAAGACAGGCAGAATAAATGTTTAATTCTTTCTATTTAATATACTAATTTTAGAGTAAGGAGTGGTCTGAGTAAGTCCAATGGTGTTAGGGATTTTGTTGGGCAGGGTGGTTGTTTGTTTCATTGTTTAGATTTGTGTGTATGTGTGTGTGTGCATGTATGTGTATAATGTGAGAGAGATTATGAATGAATGGATGTTTATATTTTCAATAGAACCAAAACCAAAAGCCAAACTCATTGCCTTTGAGTCGATTCTGACCCATAGCGACCCCTCTTTGGGTTTCTGAAGTAGATTGCCCTAGTCTTCCTTCCCAGGAGTGGCTGGTGAGTTTGAACCGCCAGCCTTCTGGTTAGCAGTCAAGTAAGTGCCTTAGGCACTACAATAGGTTTCAATTAATTGAAGTAATTATTAGCCTCATTGTTGTGGTTTTTATATTCAATGCTCAGATTGTCTCTTACCTCCTGTGTCCTTTTGATATGTCCCCGTTAGTCTGTGAGGCCTTTCTTACCCATAAACAATAAGGTATTCCAAGCTTATCTTGTATCTTTCCTGCATCAGAAATGGATTCAACCATTTCTTAAAGGCACTTTGTGAGGGGAGGGTATTTAGAGACTAAGCAAAACTCTGGGGTTTAATTTATTATTGAAAAACTAAAATGAAAACAGGTGTATAATAGAAATACTTCATTTTTTAAGAATGACTAATAATACTGCTTGTCTTGTCTGTGTTTATTTAAAAGATTCTGAAGGGGAGATGCTTTTGGCTTCCTGAAAATAGTAATATAAATACTATAATAAAAGTTAGCATTTACTGAATATTTATAATATGAAAGGCATTGTGCTAAGTGCTTGTATTAGCCTGTACTTTACTTCTCCCAACAATTTTAAGTAGTCAATACTGTTTTTATCCTGATTTTTAACTTCCTTGCTCATTAGGCCTCTATACAAAAAAAAAAAAAAACAAAAAAGAAAAAATCAAACTCACTGCCATCGAGTCGATTTCTGCTAATAGTGACCCCCTTTGGGTTTCTGAGGTAGTAAATCTTTATGGAAGTAGGTTGCTCAGTCTTCCTTACACTGAGTGGCTGGTGGGTTTGAACCTCCAGCCTTCTGATTAGCAGTCAAATGCCTTAGGTACTACACCACCAGAGCTCCTTCATTAGGTCTCTATAGAGATGAAAATTAAGTAGCAACAATGATTAAAATTCACCCCTGAGACTATGGCTTTTAGACACCATTCAGGCCTGGAATTGAACTCACCTCATTGGGCCAATTCACAGCCAAACAATAGAGAGGCCTATAACGTGAGCAGTAACACCAGGCAGGTATGAGCACTCTAGAACAACCAACCACACAAGATCAAAAGGGCAACATTTGGACAGGAAGAAAGCTTAAAAAGTAGGAAGAGATAGGAAAAGAGGGAAGAAGAAGGGAAATGGTAAACACAGGGAGGAAGTGGGAAGAGTACTGTCACATTGTGGGGATTGCAATTAATGTCATGAATCAAAATTTGTATGAATTGTTGAATGGAAAACCAAGTTGCTCTGTAAATTTTCACCCAAATCACAGTAAAACGAAAATAAAAGATTAACATTCAATTTTTTATGTATCTGTGTTCTGGTTACCTAGTGCTGCTCTGACAGGAATATACCACAAATGGGATGGCTTAAACAAATAGGAACTTATTCTTAAAATTTTGAGACTGTAAGTCCAAGTTCAAAGTGCCAAGCTCTAGGGCCTGGGTGAAAGCCCCTCAGCCTTGGGGTTCAGCTCTGCCTCCAGCACCCGGCCCACTGAAGCTAGAGGCTTTTCTTCCTTCAGACAGCTGCTGGCTGCTGAGGCTGCCAAGCCTAAGGTTGACAAGTAAAAAGGCACAGTCCCGATGTTACCAAACCACATGGCAGGCCATTAATTTAAGTCCATTGTAAGTCTCAAGGTCGGCAGAGAGTAGCAGGCTGCTGAGCAGTGACACGGCTACATGCAAAGTCCAAGCGTGCCATGAACTAGAGACCATTCCCAAAGCTGTTTCTTATATACGGGAAACAGACCACATACCCAAAGGCAACTACTCAGCTGCTCCCAAGTAGATTCCACCATGGAGTTGATTACCAGTCTCATCATGGATAGTATACATCCAGCTGCCCAGCCACTCAACCAGGCCTAGCCAAGTTGAAACACAAACTGAGCTACCACAATCTATGTTTTGAACTCTGGTATACATGTCATTTAGGCAAGCAATGAACTGAACAAGAAAAGGCCAGGGTCCTAGATCAACCTGATCATTAACCCCTGAATAATTGAGAGTTAGCTAATATTAGTGATACCCTCATGAAGTAGTTGAAATTTTGCTTCTGGTTGTAGCATTCTACTTTGTATGCTTTGAGGGTGTCTTTCCCCTGTTAAAAGCTGTGTGAGAGAACAGCAGACAATTCAGTTCCCACTAAAATGTGAAAATCTGATGGTCTAAACAGCTACTTTTTCCTGGGATTGGTAATTTTGAGAAGTATCAAGAAATGGCTCTTTAATTGAATAATCTGAAGTACTTAACCAAAAGGAATATTTGGTGGTGAGGGAGCCTTCTTGCTACCCCTGAAATCTTGCCATTTTGACTGTACATTCTGTTCAAGTCTCTCAGTCTTCTAGTTCTGTAGTTGTTAAATCCTGCCCTGCAGACAAAAGCAGAATGCTCTGTGAAAATTGGACAAGACCCAGCTCTTTTCGAGTGCTAACTTAGTCATATGACTTCCACAGCTGCTTCAGGTTCACCTGGGTCAGTGGAGCAGGCGGGTGGGAAGCTTATGTTCCTGTGGTGCACCACAAGGGGGAACGTTTCCAGGGAACCTTTCCAGGGAACGTACAGGCCCCAGAGTTACTGTAGAGCTAACTCAGACGAACTTCTGAGTTGCCACATCTAATGGCTTCTTTTTTAAAGGAGAGTATAGCTTTAAAGTTTTTGCTGACTTGTCTTGGAGCATCTGAAAGCAATGGGAAAACCAGCCACCTTGTAGAAACCTGTGCCACAAAAGAACTTCTTCCTGAGGAGAAATTGCAGGAGATCAGGTGCTGTGGGAAGTAGTGTTTTGAATGAGCACCCAGCAGGTGGTGATTTCCACTCTAATTCAGTTTTGAAAAGATAGTCTCAGACAGTGTTGGCAATCATTGTGATCCATAATGTGCCGAGTGTTGGTTGCTTTGTTTTGGGAGATGATATCAACTCAAGCCGTGTCTGCTTACAGTCCTCGTATTTTAGCACATGTGAGATGCCTGCTGTTTAAGGGGTACACCTACATTCCCAGCTCCTTCTGTGTGTGTGAGTTTAAATACATATTTAAACACAGATAAAGGCATTACTAGAGAGCATGAGACAATGGGGATCTGGAGAGCACTTGATTTTTTTCTACAAATCGAAGGGTAGTAAGAAGATGAGATAAGGCATATATAATATGGTAAGTAGCTACACAGTAAATGCTGCTTTCTTTTGTTTTTATTTTTTCTTCCAAAACTTAGCTCACTTTAATTTCAAAGGGTAATCCCTTATCTCAGATTTGAGAATTTGGGCAGGTATACATGTGTTTCAGACTCCCCAAATAAAAATGTTCTGTAAATAAATATATACATTGGAATGGTTACACGTTTAATTATAGCTTCTTCTTCAAAGGAAATTGAACTTAGAAGTCAGACTGCCTGGAGTCAAATCCTGATTCAGCTATCTATGACTTTTGAGCTTTCATACTTAAAAAATGTGGTGAATAAAATCTATGTCCATAGATCCAAAACCAAACCCACTACCGTTGAGTAGATTCCAACTCAGAACCGTCCCATAGGGTTCCCAAGGCTGTAAATCTTTACGGAACCATTGCCTCACCTTTCTCCCACAAAGCCACTGGTGGGTTCAAACTGCCAACCATTTGGTTAGCAGCCAAATGCCTTAACCACTGCACTATCATATTTTCTATGTCCATAATGGTAAATACTAACTCAAGTATTGAAGGTAGAGCATCTGACATGGTGCCGGACATGTAATGAGCCACAGTAAGAATTACTTATCCTTTCCTCTACAAGATATTATAGGACTGTTGCAAAGCTCTGACCTGAAAGTTAAAGAATAACTGATTTGTGACTAAAGGTATTTGCTGCTTAGAATATAACATGGAATTTGTGTGGAGACGTCCAAGGGAATGTATGGCAGTTTGAGCCACAGTGTATGCTGGGATGCAATGGGAGTTGCAATTAGACTTGTATTCAAGACTTATATAATAATTTGCTTTTCTCCTTATGGAAATGTGGTTAAAGGTAGCTATCCTTGCTTCCCTTCTCCCTGACCCTGGGCTCCTGCCCATGGTGTTTATCCATCTCCAAACCAAACCAATTAGGAGGTTAGGAGTCAATTCTAACTCTTAGCTACTTGTTAGGGTAGAGTAGAACTGCTTGCTAGAGTTTCCAAGGTTGTAAATCTTGACAGATGCAGACTGCCACATGTTTCTCCTTTGGGTTCAGACATCCGACCTTCTGGTTAGTAGCTGAATGCCTTAACTACTGCACACCAGAGCTCCTTATCCATCCCAAATTCTTTCATTTTTTTGATTGTGTGTGTGTGTGAGAGAGATAAAGTGAGAGAGAGAGAGAGAGAGAGAGCGAGCCCGCGAGAGATCAGCATCTTTAACAATTAATCAATAGCCAGACTATAGATTTCATTAAAGTCTCATTTGGTGCCATTCTATGACTATTTTAGGTAAATAACCATAGACAACTCTGGTAGCACAGTGCCTAAAGGCAGCTGACTGCTAACCAGAAGGTAGGTGGTTCAAACCCACCAGCCACTCTGGGGAAGCAAGACTCCCATAAAGATTTACTGCCTCGGAAAGCTAGTGGGGGTCGCTGTGAGTTGGAATCAACTCAATGGCAGTGGGTAACCGTAGACAAGTGCTCATGCACTGTTACTTGAGAGAAAAAAACTTGGGGGAAAAAAAAAAAACACCTTACCAAGTTGATTCCGACTCATAGTAACCCCGTTGGATTTCTGAGGCTGTAAATTTTTATGGAAGTAGATTACCTCATTGTCCTCCTGTGGAGCAGCTGGTAGGTTTGAACATCGACCTTTTGGTTAGCATCCAACTGCCTTACGCACTACACTACCAGGGCTCCTTAATTCAGACATACAGATTTTGAATGCAAAATTGTGGTGATTCTCAGGTCTTTTAATAATTATTTGTCAAAAGGAATAAAAAACCAAAACCAAACTCGCTGCCGTGGAGTCAGATCTGACTCATAGCAACTCTTCCTTGGGTTTCCGAGGTGATACCACTGTGGAAGTAGATTGCCCAACCTTCCTTCCAAGGAGTGGCTGGTGGGTTTGAACCGCCAGCCTTCTGGTTAGTAGTCAAAAAAATGCCTTAGGCACTATGCCACCAGAGCTGCTAATAGGCATCAGGAATTACTTGAATTCACAACCTTTAGGAAATGAAAAGTTGTGAACACCCCTCATAAAATTTGCCATTCAGAATTTACTATATTTTACCCTGGAGATAAGATTTAAAATTAAATGTTCCTGGGAGATTCCATGTGTTACCTTAAATTCATGATAAAGGACAAACGACTGATTTTTCTGAAATGAGATTTTAATGGGCTAGTGTGTGGTACGAGTAGAACATTGGTTACTGGGCAGTGGTGGTAGGGGAATAGATTTCAGGAGAAATAGATACAGATATTATACAGTAAATCCTGCAAAAGCCGGAACATGTGTAAGGCAGAAACCTGCCAGAGAAGGAAAACTCCTATTTCTCACTAAAGTGAATGACAGAAAAATGGCAAGACTGCATCCTATTAAAGATGGAAACCTTGTGAGACCTTGAAAAACAAGGCAGTTCTGTTGAATTCAAGTTTCACTGTATAACCTTTAATTTCTATTAACATATTTAGCCATCTTTTTTGCTGAGTTTAACATGATTACTTAGACAGAGATGAAATAGATTTCTATTTTTATTTTTGTTTTATTCTGTAGCATTTAAATTATGTTTATGCTGTTTTGACGGTATTCTCGTAGACTCTAACTTTCATGACTAACATAACACCCAGCACAGGTAGCAGCTGTATAAATAATATTTTCTATTGACTGATTGTATGAATTCAGTCAGCAACAGGACTTTTTAATTTAAGAAAGTATTTAATCAAGTCTTTCACTGAGAGGGAAGAGTTAAATAGGTTTTCTCTAAAGCTCTTGGCTTCTAGAATAAATGATCAAATCTCAAAGGACTGAGAGTTGAATTCTCACCCATCAGGGGGCCAAAGTTACCCAGCTTCTTGATGAATTTCTCTAAGGTCTAATGATTCTTTCTGAACACTAGGCACATTCAGGGGCTTGGAGAAACTCCTATCAGAAATTTTCCCAGAGTGCGTTAAGTTGAAAGACTACAAAGTTGGAAAGCCAAATGTGATTTATCAGCTTTTTTTTTTTTTT
>NW_006921713.1:4462639-4486111 GCF_000298275.1 Orycteropus afer afer | reverse complement strand
CCAAAGTAGGAGGTGGAACAATGTTTTGTATAGTATGTTATGCCAATTGAGCTTGATGTCCCCTGCAACTATCGTCCCAAACCTGCAGTTTCAACTACTCAGTCGCTCTGGGTAGCTGGCTGTGACCAAGCAGTGACCACAACTTAGAACTAATTTTTAGATGACAGTTTTCCGAGAGTATAGGAGCTCTGGTGTCATAGTGCCTAAGGCACTTGACTGCTAACCAGAAGACTGGTGGTTCAAACCCACCAGCCACTCCTCGGAAGGAAGGTTGTGCAATCTACTTCTGTAGTGATACCACCTCGGAAACCCTAGGAGGGGTTGCTGTGAGTTGGGTCTGACTCAACAGCATATAACAACAACAACATTGTCAGTTCAAAGATTAATTCCCAACATTGTTGGATGTGTAAGTGTGTGTATGTTTTCCAGATTTGACAAGCATGTATGAACCCATGCAGATCCCCTAGATTGTTTTGCCTGGCACTCCACCAGGCACAGGTAGAAGCTGAGCAACCAATATTTGGCTGATAGAGTGAATCCCTTCTGAAAAGGCAAAAGGTAGGCTAGGTGGAATATAAAAGAAACAGTAAATAAAGGACTTTACAACTGTGAGGTGTTTTCTTGTCTCTTAAAAGAGCAAATTGTCTGGGGGTACTATAAGATTTCAGTCATAATGTAAGCATAGTCCATAGTGTAAGTTCTGGTAGTCTTTAAGGAAGGAGAAACTGCATCTTTTAGGAATATAGCAGTATACTCTATAATGAAATTTCTGTGGTAGACGGAAAAGATCAATGGTAGGATGGAGCTTAGAGAATTGTTAGGAGATACTTAGTGTCGCTTAATGCTGGATATATATTGCATATCTCTTGAGAAATTGTTAGGGTGATAAACTAATTTACAAATATGAAATAGTTTATAAACGCTAGGACAGATTACAAATTTCGTTTCACTTTTGGATTTAAACTCTGGTTGTTTATTGAGTTTTTTGGTGAGCTTATATTTTGAAATCTCTGCGAAAACAAGTGTAAACTTTTTTTTTTTTTTTAGAACAGCATCAGGCATACACTAACTATAAACTGCTTCTCTCATACCTTTAAACATTGTTTTCATTTTTATTGACAATGTACATGCATATCCTTTTAAAAGACATAAGTCAGCACATGTTAATACAGCAGGCCCATGCCCCACTATTCTGCGTCCACAACTTGTTTCCCAGAGGCAGCCATTTCTTCTAGTATTTTCCTCCGTGTCTCTAAATAACATGTTGTTGTCGGTGAGTGCCGTTGTGATGGCTCCAACACATAACGACCCTGTGTACAACAGAATGAAACACTGTCTGGTTGTGTGCCAGCCTCATAATCCTTGTTGTACCTGAGCCCATTGTTGCAGCCGCTGTGTTAATCCATCTCCTACAGAGCCTTCCTCTCTTTCGCTGACCCTCCACTTCACCAAGCATGGTATCCTTCTCCAGGGAATGGTCCCTTTGACAACATGACCAAAATAGGTGAAATGAAGTCTAACCATTCTTGTGTCCAAGGAGCATTCTGGCTGCACTTCTTTCTTTTTTTTTTTTTAAATTGTGAGATTTGGGTGAAAGTTTACAGAGCAAATTCACTTTCCATTCAGCAGTTCACATACACTTTGTCTCATGACATTGACCGCAATTTACCACAATGCAACAGCTCCCCTTCCACTTCCTCCCGATAGTTACCTCTTCCCTGTGTCCATCCCTCCATGCACTCCTGCCCCCTGAGCTGTCTCCCTGTGCATAAAAAGCCCTTCTATTCTCCCATGATTGTTTTCTCCAAGGAGTGTATCTACGTAGTGTAAGTGTTTACCTCATATACCTATCTTTTGTTTGGCTGGAAGCCACAGGTGTGGGTTCACTTCCAGACCTGAAGGGCAGCTAGGGGCCATAGTCTTAGTGGTTCCACCAGGCTCTATCAGAACAGCAAACTTTGGTCCCCCCCCTTTTTTTTTCTCCAAATGATTTTGAGTTTTGTTCCACATTGTTCTCCTTCTCTATCCAGGATCTCCTACATAGATCCCCCTCCAAGTGGCTGACAGTGATAGCTGGGCACCATCTAGTTCTTCTGGTCTCATAGTCATATAGGCTGAGGATTGTATGGTGTACCAGTTGGTAGGACTAATTGTTTCCATGAATTTTTGGTTTTCTTCATACTTCTTTGCTCTGGATGAGGAGAGACCCATCATTGCATCTAGATGGCAGCTTGTAAGGTTTTAAGATCCCAGTCACTACTTGCCAAAGTAGGAGTGTAACAATGTTTTGTGTAGTATGTTATTCCGGCTGCACTTCTTTTAGGACAGATTTGTTAGTTCTGGCAGTCCATGGTACTTTCAGTATTCTTCACTAGCACCACAGCTCACTCAAAAGCATCAGCTCTTTTTTGGTTTTCCTTATTCAATGTCCAGCTTTCACATGCATATGAGATGATCGAAACCACCATGGGGTGGCTTAGGCATACCTTAGTCTTCAAACAGACGTGTTTATTCTTCAACACTTTAAAGAGGTCTTTTGCATCAGATTTGCCCAGTGCAATATGTCATTTCATTTCTTGACTGCTGCTTCCATTGGTGTTGATTATGGAACCAAGTAATATGAAATTTTCGATAATTTCAGTATTTTCTCCATTTATCGTAATGCTGCTTATTGGTCCATTTGTGAGGATTTTCATTTGCTTTATGATCAAGTGTAATCCATGCTGGACTAGTCTTTAACCATCATTAGTAAGTGCTTCAAGTCATCTTCAGTTTCAGCAAGCAAGGTTGTGTTATCTGCATATCACAGGTGGTTAATGAGTCTTCCTCCAATCCTGATGCCATGTTTGTCTTCATATAGTCCAGCTTCTCAGATTACTTGCTCAGCATACAGATTGAATAAATATGGTGAAATGATAAAGCCCTACGGCACTCCCTGATTTTAAACCATGCAGTGTCCCCTTGTTCTGTTCGAATGACAGCCTCCTGATCTATATGCTGGTTCCTCATGAGCACAATTAAGTGTTCTGGAATTCCCGTTCTTCTCAGAGTTATCCATAATTTGTTATGATCCACACAGTTGTGCTGTGGTGGCTTGCACTTGTTGCTGTGAGTCTGGAGGCTATGCCATCAGTACGTCAAATACCAACAGGCTCACTCATGATGGACAGGGGCCATTCACTTCTCAAAGAATTGGCCAGTGAAAACTTTATGAATAGAAGTGAAACTCCCATCAGATACATTACTGGAAAAATTTATGAATAGCCCTGAAACATTGTTGGTTATAGTGCCTGAAGATGAGCCCCTTAGGTTGGAAGGCACTCAAAGTACAACTGGGGAAGGGCTGACTCCTCAAAACAGAGTTGATCTTAATGACGTGGATGGAGTAAAGCTTTCGGGACCTCCATTTGCTGATGTGGCATGACTCAAAATGGGAAGAAGCAGCTGTAAACATCCATTAATAATCGGAACATGGAATATATGAAGTATGAATCTAGGAAAATTGGAAGTTGTTAAAAATTAAATGGAATGAATAAAGATTGATATCCTAGGCATTAGTGAGCTGAACTGGACAGGTTTTGGCCATTTGAATCAGACAACCATATGATCTACTCTGCCAGGAATGACAGATTGAAGAGGAGTGGTGTGCCATTCATCGTGGCAAAGAATGATTCAAGATCTATTCCGAAGTACAGTGCTGTCAGTGAAATAACATGGTTTTATTGTTATTTTTAATTTTTTAGTTTTTGATTTTATTTATTTATTTTCTGCTATGGAAGGTAAAGATTAGTTTTCTCATATATTCTTTTACCATTTTCCCACTAGTTGTCCTCTTCAGTTCTATTTATATTAATATAATTTTTGCTTAGGTAAATTTTTAGTGTTTTTATTATTATGAGTATATAAATGTTAATTCATTTTTAAGTTATATGTTATACTATGATTGCGTTTCATAAACAAATTTTATATTTTCTCTAGAATTATCTAATATTCTTATTTGTATGGCTTTCTGTGTTGTTATTTCTGATTTCTTCCTACATTATCCATCAGAAATGAATCTTTTTGTATAGACCAAGTAATTCATCAGTTCTTATTTTTCCTGGAGAAATGAATCCTATGATTCTACACTCCTCTAATGTTACTGCTCTCTAGGTCTGCTGCACCTGTGGTACCTTGGCTCTTCCCTCACCATCATCCTAGGATTTCTTTTCAGTCTACTGTTTTGGATCCCTTGCTTGTTGGATTCTACATCTTCCTCTTTCTTGGTTTTCTTCCTGGTTTTTGTGGAAGCACAACTGTCATTAACTTCCTAAAGAAAATGAAGACCTTGGATGTAAGAAAATATTTTTATTCTTCAAGTATATTTAATTGATGGTTTGGCTGGGTATAGAATTTTGTATTTAAAATTCTATTTTTTTTCCAGAAATATAAATATATTTTTCCATTGTATTCCAGCTTCCATTCAATGTTCTGATTAAGAAATTTGGTGTTCTTTTTTTTAATTCCCATCCTTTGTAATGTGATCTGTTCTTACTTGCTTTCTCATTAGCTCCACAGTTCCTAAATTGCATAGTAACTGACTGCCATAGTGTTCACAGAGTTGAGTAGCAGAGTAGCTGGAGTAGCAATGAATGTAGATTTTCACTTATTCCATCTATTTTCACTATGATAATCTCAACAGTGTAAGTAGTACAAAGAACCTTATTCATGCAATAGTTCAGTGCTTGGCTGCTAACCAAAAGGTTGGTGGTTCTAACCTACAACCAGCTCCATAGGAGAATTGATCTGACAGTCTGGTCCTTTAAAGATTATAGCCAAGGAAACCCTTCAGGGAAGTTCTACTCTGTCCTGTATAGCTTTATGAATTGGAATTGACTTCATGACATACAACAACAACAGGAATTGTATAGAGTATTGAGGGAGCACATTAGCAGGACCACCTAAACTATATGGGAGGGAGAAGGGAAAGAGTCAAGTAAAGTTTCATAGAGAATGTGATGTTTAAACTGGTACCATAAGGCTAAAAATGTGTTAGCGAGGTGAAGCTGGAGAGAAGACTAGTCTAGTCAGAGGTCATATTCATTTATTTGTGTAAATATGTCAGTATTACTTGGGGAGGGGGTCAAGCAGTTGTCAGTTTGTTATAATGGTTCATATAATCAGAAAAGAGCACTAGATAAGTAATATTCAAGGCATTTGTGAACTGAAGGGCATACCTCTTGGTGATTAATTAATCATTTAATGCTACTTAATATGTAAATAAAGGCAGTGAGGTTCTAAATGAAATTTAGATTAACTGTTCTTTGTTGTTGTTGTTTGATGCCACTGAATTGGCTCCGTCTCATAGCAACCTTATGTACAATAGAATGAAACACTTCTCGCTCGTGCACCATGCTCACAATTCTTGTTACACTTGAGCCCATTGTTGCAGCCACTGTGTCAGTTCATCTCGTTGAGGGTCTTCTCTTTTTTTGCTGACCCTCCACTTTACCAAGCATGATATCCTTCTCCTGGGAATGGTCCCTTCTGACAACATGACCAAAGTAGGTGAGATGAAGTCTGGCCATTCTCGCTTCCAAGGAGCATTTCGGCTATACTTCTTCCAGGACAGATTTGTTTGTTCTTCAGGCAGTCCATGGTATTTTCAGTGTTCTTTGCCAATACTGCAATTCAAAAGCATCAGCTCTTCTTCAATTTTTCTTATACATTATCCAACTTTCACATGCATGTGAAGTGATTGAAAATACCATGACTTAGGTTAGGTGCACACTAGTCTTCAAAGTGACATCTTTGCTTTTCACCATGTGAAGGAGGTCTTTTGTAGCAGATTTTCCCAGTACAATACAATGTCTGATTTCTTGACTGCTGCTTCCATGGGTGTTGAATGTGGATCCAAGTAAAATGAAATCCCTGACAACTTCAGTCTTCTCTCCATTTATCATGATGCTGCTTATTGGTCCATTTGTGAGGAGTATTGTTTTCTTTATATTGGGGTGTAATACATACTAACTGTCATTTATATGTATGTATTTAGATGTAAATTATTAGCTTGAAGAACTTCAAGAATAACTGGGCGGATTATATTTATGCTTACAAGGTCTAAAACTTTCATCGGCTCCTATCTGTCTGTTGCATTAGATTTAATTATTTCAGTCTATTAGCATTAGCCTTCTGTAATGTATTTCCAACTTGCCTTTCAGGATTTAGTTCTTTTTTTCTTTTGTGTACTTAATTCTCCAGGAGAGAAAAAAAAAAGTTTGATTCTTCTATGAACTAACCTTGAGTTATTCCACCTAAGGAAGAACTTAGAATGCTGCTCTTCTCTTTGCCTCTTCAGCCCACCTCTACCCCCATCTGTACTTATACTTCACAACTGTTGGCATGGGTCTTCCACTGTGCCTTTTTTTTTTTTTTCTTTTAAATCTTTCTTTCTTTTCAACTATAAGGTGCCCGTCTATCTCCTTCACAGCATTTCCTCATTGTAATAGGCAGATAAGGCATGTAGATCCTTATTTCTATTCTTATTTTGTAATCTCTTGGTTGCAAGAGCCATCTAACTTATTTCAGAGCCTAGCATGATACTAAACTTCATTAAATTTCTTTTTAGTTGAATTCAGATTCAGTTATTTTCCCTATAATCCTTTTTATTTAGATTCTATCAGCCCATTTAAGAGAATAAATATAAATGTTCAAACTTGTATGGTTCTAAATATCCCTTAGATTATCCCCCACTTTACTTACATCTTTATTTGACATTATTATTTTGTATCAAAGGCAAAAGAACCTACCCATTTGCCTCCAGTTTTTCCTGGTTTACTGTTTTAACCGTTGTAATAACTTTTGTTTTTTTCCTCCAGATCTTTAAAGTAATAAATGTTATTATATAAAGTCAGCAAAAACTTGTCTGTGGTTTCCCCCTCTTTACATTCTGTTCTGTATACCCATTTGATCAAATAACTTGACAGTGATCCCCCAGAATTTCTAGTCTAGCATCTTTTGTGTAAATTTTGACATCCCCTGTGACTTGATTCCACTTTACCTATGCAACCAAATTTTTCTTTACTTCTAAGAAACACAACTTTTTGCCATTGTCCTTGTTTTGGGAACAGGCCATAGTTATTGATCTTCATTCATATTATACTCACTAATTGAAAGATCTTCCCTCTCTTTGACTTACTAATTTCTGTTAATCTGTCAAGGTGAGTCTATTTTTTGAAACCTTATTGGTTGAGCCCAGTCTTCTCATAGTGACAGAATTGGAACTAGAACCCAATCTGCTGCCTTGTTCTGCATTGTCCTTTGCTCTGTTTAGCACTACTGTTCAGTGAGTTCAGATGGCTGTCAGACCTTCAGTATATTGGATGAGTCTTTCCTCCTTGGCATTGATGGCCTTCTGACCCTGTTGTTAAGTTAATGAAAGGAGACCTACATCATCAAACCTGCTATACTATGATAAAACACTGTAAGGCAGCAAAAGAAGTGCCGACCACAGAGTCAGTGACCCATTAATGTTGTCTATAGTTTTCCAACTCCAAATCCACTGATGACCTATATCACTGAACCTGAATGTAGAATTCCTCTTTTCTAGGTCAGTGCTGTGTACCTGGTGTGCATGCCTCTTAACTCTGCTTGTGAATCTCCATCCTTGGCATTCTAAGGACTAGACCTCAGTAGCTGGTGTATGGGTTTCAATATGTTACCAATGACTGCTAAAGTTCTACTGTAATCACTTGGAATTATAGTAAATTCAAAACAAAATAGGAGGGAAAGTATTGGATATTTTAATGGTCCCTCTCTTTGACTTATTGATTCAAGGCAAGAAGTACATTTCTAAAATAGCTTTGAAATGCGAATTGCTGTGGAAAACTATCTAATCCCAACCTGGCAGGTTAAGAGTTCTTTGAAATAGTTAATGAAAGGCTTCATACTGGGAAGCTGGTAGAAATGCTTTACTCAGTAGTTTATGAAAAACCTTTTGATAATGCTTCCCTTAAGAGTTTAAGAAAAATACCAACAGGGTAAAAAGTACTGCATTTCATAGATTTAAAAACTGTTTAAACAATAGCAAAAAGAGTATAAGTATAAAGCTGCTGTTCATTCCCCAGAGAGGTCAGTCATTGTTTAACACCAGTTTTCTTACTGTGAGTGATATTTTCATTGCTCACAGAACTTCTTGGAGGAGAGTTCAGAAAAACAATTGATGGGCATCAAGTTAAAGATATTTTAAAAAGCTACCAATATGTTAGCTTTGTAAATAAAATTGAACTGAATTAAAAAATATGGACTTCCATTAATAGAATTCCTTAACTTATTGCACTGTAATTTTTTTTTTTTTAATTTAACTGAGGTAATACACATGTAAGGGGCCCTGATGGAACTGTGGTTTAAAAACTTGGCTGCTAACTGAAAGGTTGGCAGTTTGAACCCTCCAGTTGCTCCTTGGGAGAAAGATGTGGCAGTCTGCTTTCCTAAAGATTTACAGTCTTGGAAACCCTATGGGGCAATTTTACTCTGTCCTGTAGGGTTGCTTTGAGTTGGAATCAACTTGATGACAATGAGGTTTTGTTTTCACATATGTACCCCCGCAGTAAAACCAGACCCACTGCAATTGAGTCGATTCTGACTCATAGCAACCCCTGTTGGGTTTCCAAGGCAGTAAATCTATACGAAAGTTGATTGCTCAGTCTTCCTTCCACAGAGTGGCTGGTGGGTTTGAACCGCCAGCCCTCTGGTTAGCAGTCAAATGCCTTAGGTACTACGCCACCATAGCTCCTTTACATATGTACAGGATGTGCATTAATTTTAAATACAAGTTTTTATTTTACATATGTGTACACTTTTTTTTTAGTTTTTTTTCCATACTATACAAATAGATCTTTATTCTACTTTTTTCATTTACTATTATACAGAATCATTTTCTCGTGTGTACACCTAAGTTTCAGTGTAGTTTTATTTATACGTTTGTATTAGTGGAGTGTTGAGTATTTAAATTTTATAATTTGGGAAGATGATAACCACTGGCCTACCATTTTATACTTGGGAAGCATTTTGCTACTGAAAGCTTTCCTTATTCATTTCTCTATTATGTATGTATTGCTCTGTAATAAATTACCCCAAAACTTAGCAGTTCAGAACAACAATAAACATTATCTCACACAATTTTTGTGGTACAGATATTTGGGAGTGACCTAGCTGAGTGATTCAAGTCACTCATGAGGTTGCAGTCAAGTTGTCAGCCTCAGCTACGGTCATCTGCAAAGTGGATCACAAAAGTGGATCACAACATGGTTGGAAAGTTAGTGCTGGCTACTGGTGAAAGGCCTCTGTTCCTTGCCAGGTGGCTGTCCCTCATATGGCTACTTGAGTATCCTTAAGGTATAGCAGCTGGCTCCTCCCAGAGTGAGTGATATAAGATAGCAAAGCAAAAGCCATAATGTCTTTTATTATGAAACAATGGAAGTCGCACATGGATATTTTCACATTTTGTTGGTCACATATCATTGTTGCCATTGAGTCAATTTTTGACTCATCGTAAGTGACCTATGTGACAGCGTAGAAATGCCCCATAGGATTTTCTAGACTATAATCTATGTGGGAGCAATTTCCAAGTCTTTTTCATGGAGAGCCACTGGATGGGTTTAAACTGCCTATTTTTCAGGTAGCAGCCAAGTGTTTAACTGTTGCACCTCTAACCCACTGCCAGGGAGTCGGATCCTCATGTTGTTGTTTGTTGTTTTGTGCTGAGTCAGTCCTATTCGTGCAATGCCAGAAGGGGAGAATCATTTGGGGCAGTTTTGGAGAATGGCTACCATACGTTCCCTCATTTATTATGCTATTTATTTTAGCTTGCTTTTGTATATAGAAATTATTAAGCATTTAAATATTCAGAAAAGTAGAAGGGCTAGTATAAAGATCTGTACCGATCATCTACATGCAGCTTCATCAATTTTTTTCTAAAATATTTTAAATTTTAGTTACAAATACGTTATTTCACTCCTAAATATTTCAGTTTGCATCTCTGAAAAAAATGAGGCTATTTTTCTGTAAAACCACAATACTCTTATCTCAGTAGCAAAATTTGAAGTAATTCCTTAGTATCATCTGAATTTAAAAAGAGGAGGAACTTCAATGAGATGGATTGACACAGTGGCTGCAATTGTCCCTACAATGTGTTTTATAGCTGGTTTGTTCAAGCCTGAATCGAAATAAGGACCATACATTACATTAAGTTGTTGTTTGTTTTCCCTAATCTAGACCAGCACTCTCTCTCTCTCTCTCTTTTTAATGCCATAATATTGATGATATTGGATTAGCTATTTTGTAAATTGCTCCATGTTCTGGATTTGTCTGATTATTTCCTCATGATGTTCTTAAACTTATTGCTGCTTCTACTATATTTCTTTTAATTTAGAAGTTATACCTAAAACATAATTAAATTCAGATTAAACACATTCTGCTAAGTATGTATACTTTGGTATACAGGTTCCTCATGAGCACAATTAAATGCTTTGGAATTCCCATTCTTCCCAATGTTATCCGTGATTCGTTATGATCCACACAGTCGAATGTCTTTGCATAGTCAATAAAACATAGCTAAACATCTTTCTTTTATTCTCTGCTTTCAGCTAAGATCCATGTGACATCAGCAATGATATTTCTCATTCCACATTCTTTTCTGAATCCTGTTTGAATTTCTGACAGTTCTCTTTCAGTGTACTGCTGCAATTGTTTTTGAATTCTCTGAAGCATAATTTTACTTGAATCATCTTCTTTTGGTGCTTTCTGTGTCATTCAATTTTTTGCCCACAGAATCCTTTAATATTGCAACTTGAGGCTTGAATTTTTCTTTCAATTCTTTTGGCTTGAGACATGCCAAGCATGTTCTACCCTTTTGGTTTTATAACTCCAGGTCTTTGCATATTTCATTATAATACTTTACTTTGTCTTTTTGAGCCACCGTTTACAAGCTTCTATTCAACTCTTTTACATCCTCATTTTTTTTTTTTTTTATTTGCTTTAGCTACTCTCCATTTAACAGCGAGTTTCAGAACCTCTTTTGATATCCAATTTGGTCTTTTCTTTCTTTCCTATCTCTTTAGTGACCTTTTGCTTTCTTCATATATATGATGTCCTTGATGTCATCCTTCAGCTCTTTGGGTCTTTAGTCATCAGTGTTCAATGCATCAAATCTTTTCTTGAGATTGTCTATAACTTCAGGTGGGATATGCTCAAGGTATTACTTTGCTTCTTGTGGAATTGTTTTAATTTTCTTCAGCTTCAACTTGAATTTGCATAGGAGCAATTGATGATGTGTTCAGTAGTTGGCCCCTGGCCTTCTTCTGACTGATGATATTGAATTTCTCCATTGTCTTTCTCCGCAGGTGCAATCAATTTGATTCCTGTATATTCCTTCTGGTGAGGTCCTTGAATATAATAGCCATTTATGTTGTTGCAAAAATGTATTTCCAATGAATAGGTCATTGGTATGGCAATACCAATGTGATCTCTGGTATCATTTCTATCAGCAAGGCCATATTTTCCAACTTCTGATCTTTCTTGTTTGTTTTCAGCTTTCACATTGCAATCACCAAACCCCTAAACCAAACCCACTGTCATCAAGTCAATTCTGACTTATAATAACCCTATAGGACAGAGTACAACTGTTGCACAGGGTTTCCAAGGCTGAAAGTCTTTATGGAAGCTCACTTCCTCCTCTTTATCCCATGGACTGACTGGTGGATTCGAACTGCTGACCTTTGGTTAGCAGCCGAATGTTTTAACCACTATGCCACAAGAGCACCTTTCCAATCACTAGTAATTATCAGTGCATCTTGATTGCATGCTTGATCAGTTTCACACTGTAGAAGTTAGTAAATATCTTCATTTTCTTTACCTTTGGCATTAGTGGTTAGTGTGTATATTTGAATAATAGTTGTATTAACTGGTCTTCCTTGCATTGCAGACTTACAGATATTGTCCTATCTCTGACAGCATTGTACTTCAGCATAGATCTTTTTTTTAAAGTGCATTTTATTGAAATATAATTTATGTACAGTGAAATACACAAAACTAAAGTGACATGGGTCAATGCATTTTTTTTTTTTTTTGCAGTGTTCCCTCCTCTCCCCTCTCACCCCTGGCAACCAACAAAGAAAGTTTCCCTCCATATATAAACCTTTCCTTGACCCTCCACAACAACGAACTAATACTATATTTCACCTTCTGTGACTGACTTATTTCACTCAGCATAAAGTCCTTCAACTTCATCCATATTATGTGGTATTTTGCAGACTCTACATTATTCTTTAGTGCTGCATAGTATTCCATTATGTGTATGTACCATAGTTTGGTCATCCACTCTTCCATTATAAATCTTAGAGATAAGTCCCTTGCCAGATATTTAATTATTGGCAAATATGAATTTGTTACTGTCATTTTGTTAATGTGCTTTTTCGTGATGTCAATTTCTTTGTTCCATATAATTTGCTATGTTGAGCTCGTTTTGTTTATGAATCCTGTTATCACTTCCTTCATTGCTGTTGTTTTGGTATTTGGTGAATATTTATGCTGGCCCTCTTTTTTGATGTGAAAGTTTATCATTTTTCTTTGAGGTTACCCTGTGATTTATAGAACAGTCCATTCTATCTTGTAGTTGTCTTGACTTCCCTACCATCTATAAGTTCTGTAATGACACAGTTTTTTCCCTCTTTTTGGTTTGTAGTTGTCCTCTTTTGTCAATTGATGTCTTTGGTTCCCTGTTTAAAATCTTGTAGGCTTCTTTACTTTGGATACTTCCATAGCTGGGTTGGTTTCTGGGTTATCTCATCATGTGTGTTAATGGTCAGTTGTTGCTGGCTGTTATTGCTTCTCTGTCCAAAGGGCTCCCTTTAGCCCTTTTGTAAGGTTGGTCTGGTTTTAACAAATTCCCTTAATTTCTGCTTATCTGGAAATGTCCTAATTTAACCATCATATTTGAGGGACGATTTTGCTGGGAACATAATTCTTGGTTGAAAATTTTTCCTTTCAGTGTTTTATATATACCATCCCACTGTCTTCTCGCCTGTGTGGTTTCTGTCGAGAAATCCGAGCTTAGTCTTATTGGTTGCCCCTTGTAGGTAACGTTTTGTTTCTCCCAATCTGCTCTCATGATTCATTGTTTGTCTTTGGTTTTGGTAAGTTTGATGATGATATGTCTTGGTGATTTTCTTTTGGGGTTTATCCTGTTTGGGGTTCATTGGGCTTCCTGAATGGATGTATTCTCATCTTTCATCATACCAGGAAAATTCTCTTCCAACAAATCTTTGACAGTTTTCTCTGTGGTTTCATTTGTGTCTTCCTGTTCTGGAATTCTGATTACATGTAGGTTATTCCTTTTGATGGTATCCCACATGAATCTCAGGCTTTCTTCATTTTGTTTTGATCTTTTTTCTGATTGATCCCTTTCCAAAGAAGTATTCAGGTGTTTGCCTTTAGTCTCCCTAATTCTGTCTTCCATTGATTCAATTCTGCTCCTTTGGCCATTCAATGTGTTATATATTTCTGACAATTTAGTATTAATCTTCTGGATTTCTGTTTGTAGATTTTGAATCATTACTAATTTTCCATTTATTTTGCCATTTTGTTCTTGTATTGTGTTTTGAAATTGTTCTAGGTTTTTCTCTGTGTTTCCCTCAATCTGTCTCTCAATTTTTTGAAGATACATAAATATAATTCTTTTGAATTCCTTATCAGGGAGCTTCCAATGCTGCGTCTTCCTCAGGGATGTGTTTTGGGTCTGTATCCTGGTCCCTTGTTTCTCCTGCTTTATCTTGCTTCTCTCTGTGGACTGTGATGCTCTGTTGTCTCCAAGGCATTGTGACATTTTTGTGTTTATATTTAATTGGTGATTGTATGTTGAAGTGACTTGCCCACGATTTTTGTTTTCTTTGTATGTTATCTATGCAAACAGGGTACTGTGGTGTGCTTTTCTATTCATTAGTTGACAGCACTTATACACTCACCACTTGTCTCCTTTCCTGTTGTCAGCCTCTCGTATATCCCTGCTGACCTTGGCAAACAGAGCCTATTCTTAGGTCCTGTTTTCATTCAAGTTTTTCCACTAGTTGGTGCCTAATCCACTTCTGTATCATTCCTTTCAAAGCTCAGGGGTCCAGGATTATCTTCTGTATCTCTGTCAATTGGTTTTTCTTTTCTTTGCTGAAGAGGGTCTGTGTTGGTTGTCTGCCTATTCCTCCATCTTACCCTTCAGCATAGATCTTGAAATGTTCTTTTTGACAAAGAATGTGATGCCATTCCTCTTCCATTTGTTATTTCCAGAATAGTAGACATATGATTGTCTTATTCAGAATGGCCAGTACCAGTTCATTTCAGCCCATATGCCTGGGATATCATGCTTCATGTGTTCCATTCTATTTTGACAAGTTCCAGTTTTCCTAGATTTATACTTCATATACTCTACATTCCAGATACTAATGGATGCTTGCAGCTGTTTCTTCTCATTTTGAGTCCTCCACTCATCTTTCAGTTCATACTCTTGTGGCTTATATGTTGTTACTGTGATGCTGGAAGCTATACCACTGGCATTTCAGATACTAGCATGGTTACTTATGGTGGACAGGTTTCAGCAGCACTTTCAGATTAAGACAGACTAGGAACAAGGATGTGGCCGGGTCTACTTCTAAAAAATTTGGCCGCTGGAAACCTTATGAATAATTGGTAACATTTTCTGATACAGTGGAGGAAGATGAGCCCCTCAGGTTGGAAGGCACTCAAAATATGACTAGGGAAGAACTGCCTTCACAGAGTAGAGTTGACCTTAATGACGTGGATGGAATAAACGTTTCTGGACCTTCATTTGCTGATGTGGCATTATGTGAAATAAGAAGAAATAGTTGCAAGCATCCATTAATAATCAGAACATGGGATGTATAGAGTATGAATCTAGGAAAGTTGAAAGTTGGTGAAATGAAATGGAATGCATAAAGGACAATATCCTAGGCATTAGTGAGCTGTAATGGTGTGGTATCGGCCATATGAATCAGACAGTCATATGGTCCACTATGCCAGGAATGACATATCGAAGAGGAATGATGTCAGATTCATTGTCAAAAAGAACATTTCAAGATGAAGTACACTGCTGTCAGTGATAAGATAATGTCCATACGCCTATGAGGAAGACCATTTACTACTACTATTATTCAAATTTACACTTCAACCTGGCAGTCTACTTATGAAAAATTTGCCAATGAATACCTTATGAATAGCAGTGGAACATTGTTTGATATAGTTCTAGAAGATGAGCCCTTCAACTTGGAAAGCACTCAAAATATAATTGAGGAAGAGCTGCCTCCTCAAAGTAGAGTTGACCATAATGATGGAGTAAAGCTTTGGGACCACCATATGCTGATGTGACATGAGTCAAAATTATTTCATTATAGGAGTTGTAAAATAGTATAATTTGCTCTAACTTGATTCTGTGTGGTGTCAAATCACACATTTTTCTTTCCATTCTACCTTGATGCAAACACTTCCTCCACATATATTTATTTTTAAAAATCTTTCTTCCTTATCCCCAGATGTCCTCTTTTTGTTTTCTCATTGAATAGTAGCTGATTAATGAATCTTGGTTAACTGAATGCTATGCTTCTTTTATTCTAATGTATCAAGGCTTTCCCACACTACCAGCCTGCTTTTTCTTTAGGCTATGTGTTTTCATCATTGATTCATGAAATGTTTATTGATCATTTCCTATGCATCAGTCAAATTTTGTGATGGATAACTAGGGTGAGTAAAGTAGAAAGATAAATACTCATGAAATGGTTCCTTCACCTTGGGGATGCTTGTAGTGTCTGGTTCACACCCTCTAAATAGACAAACTCAGTGAGACATCACAATATAATCCCTGGATTCTGTGCCTTTGCATGGTGCTTAATGAACACGTAAATATTTGTGGAAGAGCTCTGGTAGCGTAGTGCCTAAGATACTTGACTACTAACCAGAAGGCTGGCGGTTCAAGCCCACCAGCCACTCCCTGGAAGGAAGATTGGTTGCGTTTAAATATTTGTGGACTGACAAGTAAACATTGTTATATTGGTCTGGTAAAGGTTTAATGGAGGCTGGAGGAAGGTTTTGTGGTTGAGGGGCTGGGGAAAGCTGCTCAGAGATAACATTCCAGTTATGTTTGTGATAGATATCTGTGGTGGTTAAGTTTGTGTGTCAACTTGGCTGGGCCTTATTGAGTGGCTGGGCAGCTGAATGGAGTTATTTCCCATGGGAAGATTGGTAATTAAGTCCATGGTGGAATGTATTGGAGCAGCTGAGTAGCTGCTTTAGGGATGTGGTCTGCTTCCCATATATAAGAAGCAACTTTGGGAATGGTCTCTAGCTTATGGCACGCTTGAACCTTGCATGTAGCCATGTCGTTGGTCAGCAGCCCGCCATGCTCTGTGATCCTGGGACTTCTAAAGGACTTGAATTATTGGCCTGCTGTGTGGTTTGGTAACATCGGGACTGTGCCTTTTTACTTGTCAACCTTGGGCTTGGCAGCCTCAGCAGCCAGCAGCTGTCTGAATGAAGAAAAGCCTCTAGCTTCAGTGGGCCAGGAGCAGGAGGCAGAGCTGAAGCCCAAGGCTGAGGGGCTTTCACCCAGCCCCTAGAGCTTGGCACAGAGAAATTGGACTTAAAGCCTCCAAACTGTAAGAGAATAAACTTCTGTTTGTTCAAGCATCCCATTTGTGGTATTTTCCTGTCAGAGCAGCACTAGGTAACGGAAACGATATCGAACTATGTATTTTTGACAATGAAAAGAACACTAAAAATACTGTAAATAATGTTATTAAAATATTTATTGACTGACAAATTATCTTCATTATATTGATAGACTTGCTACTTTAGAAAAAGTAATTCTGTTCAAAACTTTTTAGAAAACAAAATTTATTCTAAAAGTAAAACAGATCCATGTACATCAGTGTAAAAAACCTTATTATTTAATAGCTCAACCATATAAAACAATATAAGTTGAATTATTACTCTGCTTCAATTAGTTTTCTAGTTTTATCAATCTATAATATCATGTCACTGATGTTTCCCTGAAGAATGTTTTTCAAGTTTTAAAATTATTAAAATGTTTGACAGTGTTTGTCAAAGTTGCATTTTATAGTTTTTAAATTTGAAATTGTTGACATCTTTAACTGAATCTTCTCTTTATCTAGATGCTGATGTACCTGGTAATCTGAGAACTAAACAAATTCTATAAGTGGATGCTATTGTCAATTCTCATTTTATTTTGTATTGAAACATGTAAATATTTTAGCACAATTAGTTTCACAGCTAACGTATTTTTGCCTTCTTTCTGAGGCAAAATAATATTTTTATAAGGCAAAGCTTGTCAAATAATATGTCTCTTTATGATTCTTTTGACTCTTTTGCTACATGTAAATACTATAAATATTAAGTGAGGACCAAAAGCTCAGCAGTTGGATTGTATTGGGAAGAGATGAATTTTACTCCAGTAGTCATTTAGAGTTGACATTGACTTTACTGCAATGGGTTTGGTTAGGTTCTGGTTAGGTTTTGTCTTAGTCACTTACATCATGGAGTAGTTGGGGAGAATGGGCTGACAATTAGCCTTGGTGGTCTGTTCTAATGTGTGAACTCTTCCACATAGAGACTTATCTGAGGATATTTATCGATAGTGAGCAGAGGAAATTCCTTACTGAGTTTTGTTTTTTATGATCCTTTGAGCCACTTTTGGATTATCAGCTTTTCTTTGACTATCCTTTCCCTGAAGTAGATTGCCCAATCTTCCTTCTGAGGAGTGGCTGGTGGATTTGAACCACCAGCCTTCTGGTTAGCAGTCAAATGTCTTAGGCACTGTTCTTTTCCTAGATGGGAGTAATAGCACCAGAGAATGAATAGTTCTTATTCAATTGAAGCCAAAATTTTAAATATTGAATGGTAGCTCTACAGTCAGTGGACTCATGAAATTTTGACCACTCTCTATCAAAACGATATGTGTTCTAGTCCAAGCTGCTACCTGGTCTCTTGCATTAGCTTCCGAATTGGCTTCTTTATAGTCTTCACAGCAGCCAGAAGGATTCTTTAAAAATGTTAGTGAGATCATTTCAACCCTCTGTTCAAAATTCTCCAAAGGTTTCTCATGTCAAATAAGATATCTCTATGATTCTTTTGACTATTTTGCTAAACGTAAGTACTGCAAATTTTGAGAGTACCAGGATAATGTGGTCACCCCAAATCCAAATCCCGTTGCTTGCGAGTCAATTCTGACTGACATCAATCCTTCAGGACAGACTAGAACTGCCCAATAGGGTTTCCATGGCTGTCATCTTTACAGAAGCAGACTACCTCATCTTTGTCCTGCAGAGCTGCTGGAGGATTCAAACCCCCGACCTTTCAGTTAGCAGCCAAGTGCTTAACCGTTGCACCACCAGGGCTTCTGTGGTCACCCCAGTCAGGATCAAAAGTTCAATCTTTTCCATACTGAAAAAGTCCTCCTCAAGGAGCTTTCAGGAGTGGCACAAATGATAAAGCACTCCATTACTGGCAGAAAGATTGACACTTTGAACCCATCCAGAGGCACCACAGGAGATAGTCTTGAGGATCTGCTTCTAAAAGGTCAAAGCCTTGAAAACCCTGTGGAGCACAGGTCTATTCTGATACACACAGGGAACACAGGAGTTGAAATCAACTTGATGGCAAATAAAAACAAGAACAAAACTTTGGGAAGAAGAGTGATTTCAGACCCCATATGCTGATACAGATGAGGTTGCCAGGATAGTCTGTCTTTTATCTCTTTGGTGTAGGAACTGGGCAAGGCCAAGTCAACTGATTTATATAAATTGAATATTTTTTGAGCCTGGCTAGATTAGTTAGCTGCTGACTTCCAGGGCTTTTTTTTCCCCCCAATCAAGCTAACCTTTTCCAAGACTGAGGGCTAACCCTTTCCAAGTAACCTTTCTTGCAAGATTGAAAGACTAGATATTTTCAAGTCAGTGCCTGATGTAAAAAATAAATTTGCTGTAGTAAAACAGGCACAAACATTTATTGAGCATAGGTTTCTGTTCTAGGCACTAGGATGTGGCTAAATCCTTGGAGGTTGTAAGTTAGAATTAAAAGTAAACTAGGCAGAAATAACAGACAATTAGGTAAATTTAATAGGAAGAGGTACTCAGTGATATACTCTGGGATTAAAAATGCACTATACAAGTACTTAACAGGAAATGACTGTTTAGAGACAATACTAAGAAACAAATTTCAGTGATACATAGATATAAAAACCCAGAAAGAATGTAAGAAGAAAATAGAGGAAATTTAATCTTTCATATTTTTCCCAAATTTTGAGAGAAAAGTCTGTCCTTAAATATCATAGTTTATTTTTCTCTCTTAAGAATAAGCTAAAATCAAGGTCCCTGGGTCATACAGTCTATGCTTGACTGGTAACCCAAAGGTTGCTGGTTTGAACCTACCCAGTATTATCGTGGAAGATCCAGGCCTAGAGATCATCTTCTGTAAAGATTATAGCCATTCTGACTTTGTAGTTAATATATTCTTAAAATGAACAGATAAACAAACAAATGCCCTAAGAAAAAAGATAAAATTTATAATAAATCCCCTTTCATGGTGTTATCATTTGTTGTTACATGTTTTAGCAATATTATAGGAAAGTGCAAAAACACCTATAGGAAAATAGAAGTGACGAAAAGGTTAGAAAGTAGATTTGCAAGGAACATGAGCTCAGTATCCACTGAGATTTGAACAGGAAAAATAGTAAATTGTAAGAAGAATATTTGAGGACAAATTTTTAACTGACAGGATGTGAAAGTCACCAAATGACTTAATAAAGGAAACAGTGGCATTTTCTTCACTAGAGAGTTTTAAGGAAAGAGTATTATTGCCTTCCAATTATGGTTTCATGTCTCTTCTCCCCAAAGGCATGTGTACTTGAAACCCCTTCGGGGCCCATAAGAAGATTCTGTGGTCCTGATGAGATTGTGTGCATTAGAATCACTTCTTCTGGAAAGGAGAAGCTAAAGGGTACTTGAATAAAATGTTAAAAATTATGAAGGATATAATAAAGGCCCATCAGCCCTTTTTTTCCCCCTAGATCCATAGTAAGAGCACAAGGGTTATTTGATGAAATTAAAGAGTAGCAAATTAAGTGCTAATAAAAGGAGATAGTCGCTTATATAATTCATTGCCATGGGAGGTTACGGAGGCAAATGCTATGGGTGGATTAAATATGGGGCTGGATAATTTTATGAGCACTAATGATATTTTTCGCAGTGGAGACTGATATCGTGAGAGAAGTAATCCTATTACATTCTTCAGTAGATGGTTTGCAGGGACCTCTGGCATGTGGTGTCTGAAAAGTGTGAGATCAGGCCTCCTGGGTTCTAACCTTTGATGGGAATTGTGCTAAGTACTGGTTTTTAAAGTGAATGTCCTCAGACCTTGTGGGCGTAGTGCCTAAGGCATTTGACCTCTAACCAGAAGGCTGGTCATTCAAACGCACCAGCCACTCCTCAGAAGGAAGATGGGGCAATTTTCTTCCGTAGTGATACTGCCTCAGAAACCCAAGGAGGGGTTGCTGTGAGTCGGATGGGACTCAACGGCAGTAAGTTTGGTTTTGGTTTGTCCTCAGGCCCTTAGGTATCCCATTCATACTTCAGGCTCCACTTCTCTTGAGGAGATCTAAAAGTTCTTTCTAGTCACAAGCAATTGGAAGAGACATTGCCCAGAATTAGGTAATTTCTGGTCTTTGGGAGACATTCAGCTTATATAATGACTGCTACCCATGTCAGCCAGTTTGCTTGCATTTTGAAAATTTCTGTTGAGGATGCAAACATTTACAGAAAAAAATCAATGTCATTCAGTATGATGAATACTGTACTAAAGTTAGACTGCAAAGTAACATAGGAGCACAAAGATGCAAAGGAATAATAGCTCAACCTATGAGCTTCCGGGAGCTCTGGTAGCTTAGTGCCTAAGGCACTTGACTGCTAACAAGAAGGCTGGTGGTTCAAACCCACCAGCCACTCCTCAGAAGAAAGATGGGGCAATCTACTTCCGTAGTGATACTGCCTTGGAAACCCAAGAAGAGGTCGCTATGAGTTGGGTCTGACTCGACAGCACATAATAACAACAAGAAGAACAATGAGCTTCAGGGAAGGTTCACAGTGTTGACATTTGAACTGAGTCTTAAAGGACAGGCAGGGTAAGGAAAGGTATTCTACGTAGAAGGAACAAACAACATGCACCGATCCAGAGACCGGACATGACATAATGTGTCAGGGAGTTTCCTGTAGTTTAGAAAGGCTGTATTCTGGGGTTAGAGGAGAAAGAGGCAGAAGATGAGCATGAGAAGAAGGGAGCCAGATGGTAGACAGTCCTAGAAAAGCCTGAAAACTCTCTCCACAGCAGTGATTTATTGAAGGTGTGGTGGTGGGTAGGGTGGCAAAGAAGAGGAAAAGAGCTTTGAGGACACGTCCATTTTCAGGACTGATAAAGACAACCCCATAAAACCTTGCCCCACCTAGTCATTGGCTTCCTCTTTTGACCACTGTCATCAGTTGCTTGGTGGGGAGCCTTGTATTTCACACAACTACTTCCTTCACTCACTCTTACTGTAGGCCTGAAATTATTTTTGTAATCAACTTCATCACTGCTATTAAAATAAATAAATAAATAAAATCCCCTAGTACTTTGTGAAGAGGGAGGTTCCTATAGGACTTAGATTAATTGGGATCAGCCTAGTGTGTTGGTTTGGACTTATTCCCTTGGGAACTACATGGAACCACATCAGTCTCTGTAGGGGAAGAAGAGGCAGATTTTATTTACCCGACCTTAGACTCCTAACGTCCTTGGCTTAGGAAACAAGCAGGACACATCATGTCTTCAAGGAGCAGAAGGATTAAAATGTTAAAAATCTGTTTTGCTACATTATTTCAGCTAACAGAATAATTGGGAAATAAAAACCCAAACTCTGTTCCCTTTTTAGTGATATTTAAATAGGAACACCATTATTTAACCACTCGAACTCTTAAAGTTGGAGTTTCTGCACCATTAATATTGATATTTTTAAGAAGAATCAAATGGAGATTTGCTGTTTGTTGTTATGTTCTGTCAAGTCAGACCCGACTCATAGCGACCCCTCCTTGGGTTTCCGAGGCAGTATCACCATGGAAGTAGATTGCCCTATCTTCCTTCCAAGGAGTGGCTAGTGGGTTTAAACCGCCAACCTTCTGGTTAGCAGTCAAGTGCCTTAGGCACTATGCTACTAGAGCTCCTTCAAATGGAGATGGAAGAGAGAATATCTTTTGTCGTAACTGATTTTCTTTGTGATCTTAATTTTGTGGTAGATGCAAATACTTTATGTGTGTTGTAACACTGTACAGTAGTTAGTTAGTGGTATTTTTTTTAATCATCACTTTATAGAGTTGTGTAATTGGGATATATTTTCTGATGAATAACCTTTTCCACAGTAGTTTTCCATGGCTCTTCTAAGATGATTTCTTAAGAACATGGAGTTGCTAGTGGAAAACAGAAATAAGCTTAGTTACCTTCTAAAGATGATAAATGGATTAGTGCCCAATTTATTGTGAAGCCACCTGTATTATTGAGTGTCAGATGGAGTTGAAATACATGCCCACCAGACAGTATGTTTAGTGTTAGACTCTCAAAGATGAGTAAGATCATGACTCTCAATACAATGACTACAGGGACAATTTTACTATGACTCCTTGCTGAATTAAAAATAGTCAGTAGGTTGGTAGTTTGAACCCACCAGCTGCTCCACAGGATAAAGATGAGGCATTTTGCTTCCATAAAGACTTATAGCCTTGGAAACCCTATGGAACAGTTCTGCTCTGTCCTGTAGGACTGCTGTGAGTTGGAATCAACTCAGTGGCAGTGGGTTTGGTTTTTCTATTTCTTTTTTTAAAATTATTATCTGTGATCAGTGGTTACCTTTGGAAAGAGAGACTTGAGGATGGGGGAAAGGAGTCTCCAGGTTTTCATTTTGTTCTTTTCTGTTCTGTTTGCATATTCTAACCATGTCCATTTGTTACTTTTATGCTTTTAAATGTTAGCAGGATTATCTGGGTTGTGGGATTATAGACATATTTTCTTTATGGTATTTTCTTTTTGTATTTTTACAATTTTAGGATTTAAGAAAAAATCTACCACTGGTTCAAAGGAATAGATTCTTTGGGGAAGGAGTCCAGGGATGTCCTATTTATTTATTTTTTAATTGTGCTTTAGGTGCAAGTTACAGAGCAGAGTTTGTTTTACATTGAACATTTCATGTAAATTTATTTCACTCCCCATTTACCATCCCCAACCCTAACCAGTCTCCTCCCCTCCCTGCTCAGTAACCCTGCCCCATGCCCCTCATAGTTATACATTCCTGTTGTTGTTGTTGTTGTTATGCGCCATCGAGTCGACCCTGACTCATAG
>NW_006921713.1:4437840-4462000 GCF_000298275.1 Orycteropus afer afer | reverse complement strand
ACTTCCGTAGTGATACTGCCTTGGAAACCCAAGGAGGGGTCGCTATGAGTCGGGGCCGACTCGACGGCACATAACAACAACAACATTGTGTTTTAGGATTTTGGTTCCACGTTTTTCCTCCCACTCTATCCAGGATCTCCAGTTTTGATCCCTTCCCAAGTGGTTGACCTTGGTAGCCGGTCACCATCTAGCTCTTCTGGTGTCCAGGTCCATCATGTCCTAGGCCTGATTGCTTCCAAATGCCCTTGGTTTTTTGTACTCTTCTTCACTTCCGACGGTAGGGGAACATTAGCTGCATCTTAGATGGCCACTTGAAAACTTTTGAGACCCCAGTTGCTACTCGGCAATGTAGGATGAGGAACAAGATTTTTATGTATTTTGTGTGCCAATTGAGTCTGGTGTCCCCCAGTACTATGGTCCTGAGTCAGTAGATCCATTGGATCTCTCTCCTACAGTATCTGGCTGTCTGTGAGGGATTAGTCTATGTCTGTCTTCTGTTGTTTCTGTGAGGACTGGGGGTATTTTATATCACTAGTATCTGTGTAAGATTAGCCTCAGCTGAATCTATCCTTGGTCTGGAGTATAATCCTGTTCACTGACCCCCATCTGATCTTCTCAGATACTTATGTGTTTATCTGTAGCCTGGTGTTTGGTGTTAATGGTAATGCAATATTGTGGATATACTGGTTGATATTGGCATCTGTTATCTATATCTTATGTGCACAATTTGGTGTCCTCCCTTTTCCTAACATTATCATGGTGGTCACAGACTCTTTCTATACCATTTCTCTTCCTACCCACATCAGCATGTGGTCCCCAACTAGCCCGAAATTAATCCCTCTCCTTCCGTCCCCACCCCTGTAACCTACAAAGTGAGTTCCCTTTCTTAATCAAACCCTTCTTTGTCTTTTTACAGTAATGGCTCATACAATATTTGTCCATCTGTGATTGACTTATTTCACTCAGCATAATGTCCTCCTGGCTCATCCACATTGCAGATGATTTGTGTATCCTTCATTGTTCTTTAACGTAGCACCATTGTGTGAATGTACCATAATTTGGTTCTCCATTCATTTGTTGATGGACATTTTGGTGTTTCCCTCTCTTTGCTATAGTGAAATGTGCTGCAATGAACATAGGTGTGCATATGTCTGTTCGTGCTCTGCCTCTCACCTCTTTAGGATATATTCCTAGTAATGAAATTGCTGGATCAAATGGTATTTCTATTTTCAGGTTTTTAAAGAAACGCCATACTATTTGCCACAATGGTTGTACCATTTTACAGTCCTACCAGCTGCACAAGAGTTCCAATCTCTCTGCAACCTCGCCAGCATTTGTTATTTTCTGTCCTGTTGAACTGTTATTTTCTATTTCTTGTATGTTCTATAATAGAGGTATACCTAATTGTCAGCTCTGCCTGAGAAGCTGGCAGTGTTTCACAAAGCTAACATTTAGGCAAAGTCTTGTAGAAATTCGAGTCAGCTGGAAGAGGATGGAGAGCAGAAATGAGGTAGGAGAGGGCATTTCAGAACACAAGAAACAGAGGTGTCTACTGGAATTTTGGGTGGTTTATTTCTTTCTTCTGCTATTTCAATGTTGTTATTTCTAATAACATTTTAAAAAATTCTTTGAGGAAGGAATGGGCTGTGCAGTGTCAACATCTAGTAGATATTAATCTTGTCAGTAAGGGGTTAGTAATCAAAAGTTTCTTGTAGCTCCAACATTAATTCAATGAAGAATTTATTAAGCGTTTGTTCTCCTGGACCACTCACTCACACATACGTCTTTGCTGTCAGAAGGTGAGGCACATGGCATGGGTAGCACAACCTTTTTCCCCATTTTTAGACATGTCCCTGTAATAAATCAACGCAGCTTCTTCCAGTTACAGATGTACTTGATTTTAAAGGAACTATGCCTTTCCATGACAGTTGTCTGAAAGTGAAACATAAGCTTTTAAAAGAGCTTTGATGCCAAATGATAAATGCATCCTTTCAAAGACTGAGTAAAAGTAGGAGAGTACATTTTAATAAAATATTAAAAAAATATATTTAGGTTTTAAAAAGTTTTGTTCTTTCCCCTTTAGACTTAAGCTGGATCTCCAAAATACAAGTGAATCAACCAGCAGTTCTGAGGCGTGCGGAACAAATCCAGGCTCGCAGAACCATAAAAAAGGAGTGGCAAGTAAGGATTCTTCTTGAGCCTTCTTTTCCTGTGTTTTACAATGCATGGTCTCTTCCCTCAAGGCCACAATATTGACTTTTGCTCAAGATGCATCTAAACTTAAAAGATTGTAGCTGTCCATGACTTATTTTAATAACTCATACATGATGATGATGGGTTGGAGAAAGATAACACATTTATCCAAACAAGTTAAAAATCTTATCGCTCTTGAGTGGCAAAACTGCAAATGAATTTGAGACATCTTTATTCATGAGTGAAGTAAATGGCATATTTTCTCAATATATTTATTCATTTCTTAGACATGCCTTCTTTGGCTGTCTCCTATTTTAATTTTAAAACCATGGCATCTAAACCTGATGTGTCCACTGCTAAGACCCTTAGGTATAACGATTGACCTTCTTTGACCATCACGTTTACCTTACTATTAGTTTTCGTAAATCATTTTTCAAAATTCAAAAAATGATGTGTTGAAGAGTACTTACGGTCAGCATATTCTTCAATGTATACCAGCCAAAGACGTGCTGTGCATTGCAAGACTAAAAGGAATTCAGAGTTCATTTCACAAGTGAGGCAAAACATTTGTTATTGAATGAATCCTTTAGGGTGAAATTTCACATTTTGCTCATCCTTGGAAAAATTCTGATTGAAGTGATGAAAGGAAATACTTGAATGAGTTGTGAATATGAATATTTTTTTTAAAATGGATTTGAATTAAACTAAAAAACAAAACAAAATAAGAGAGAGTTGTAGTCTCTTATTTTTATAGTTATCTCATCCATATACCAGGTTTAGAAATAAAATGTAGACTAGAAACCTTCTTGCTCCCAAGTTCTCCCACAGTAGGGTGGGCTCCTTATGGATTGGATGGAGAAGACTTGATCTGCTAGGGGATTGAATTTGGAATAACTTTGGGAGAGAAAGATTTTTGAGACTAGAGTTGGAGTACTCCCACCACTCAAAAAAAACTCATTGCTGTCGAGTTAATCCTGACTCATAGTGACACCCTTTGGATTTTGGAGGTGGTGTCTCTACAGAAGTAGATTACCCAGTCTTCCTTCTGAGGAGTGGCTAGTGGGTTTGAACTGCCAGCCTTCTGGTTAGCAGTCAAATGCCTTAGTCACTGAGCCCCCAGAGCTCCCACTCCCACCACTACTCCCTTGTATATATACATTTTAATCTTGGATAATGTTTACATTATTAATCACTCTTCAGCAATATTTATACCGTATAAATACTATGCCTTAGAACCATGTAACATCAGCATTTAGAAGCCATACTTGTCCTAATTATTCTCTAACTAACTGGGATGGAGATTAATTTTTACTTTATGTTTATTCATTTGATTATTTTTTTTCAAACCAGGCTGCTTGGCTCCTGAAAGCTGTTACCTTTATAGATCTCACTACACTTTCTGGTGATGACACATCTTCCAACATTCAAAGGCTGTGTTATAAAGCCAAGTATCCAATCCGGGAAGATCTCTTAAAAGCTTTAAATATGCATGATAAAGGTAATGTTGTGTATAATCCTCCCAGTGTTTACCTGGTTATAATACTAGTCACTAAATCTAAGAGGATTCAGACAAGATTTAACTGCTCCACTGATATCAGTAATAAAATTCATAAGAGAAACTCTTGCCCTGAGTACTTAGACAAATTGTTCAGATTCTCCTTTGAAACACAGCAGGGAGAGAATCTGATTCTTGTTTTTAGGCCAGTTCTTTTCATCATGAATTAAAGTTACTGGTAGAAAAGTTCTTTATATTTCTTTCCAGTCCTTCATTTTTGGAAATGATCTATCTAGTGATTTGGAAATACTGATTCTGATTCCCTAGCCACATGCGAAGAAACCAGTCTCATTACTTAATAATCACATCTCAGACATAAAGTATTTTCTGTGAGTAAATGAAATACTTTTGAGAATAAAATGCAAATAGGATATATCGAATGCTTGTAGATTAGGTTAGATCTTTTGAAACAAGCTATATTCACTCCCTTAGCAGACATGAAAGAAAGGACTTTTCTAAAGTTGCTGTAAGTTTAGAACCATAACATTTTAGAAATGTAGGAGATCTCCAGAGTCGATCCCCTTATACTCTAAATAAGGAAATAGAGATTTGGAGGGCTGAGTGCTATTTCCAAGGTGATAGGTCTTCTTACTGGTTGGGCTGATTTTAGGAGCCAGATCTTGTTTCCCTAGAAGGATGCTTCTTGGCTCCTTAGTGCTTATCTGTAATGAGTGCAACTTGAGATGTTGAGTTGGTGCTATGCAGGTATTTTATCCCAAATAATTTGTAGATGATTTATAGACCTGAACAGTTCTACAGCTTTAGAAATGTATTTATCATGTTCCTTTTGAGTTGACAATAATAACATCACCTTATTTATGACACTTTAAAGTAAAAACTTTGTATGAGTCTTATGATATTATAGAGGCTGTTGGGTTACATTTTATTTTTTTAATTTGAGAGTTTATTCCTCAAAATTAGAGCTATTCACTCTAGGTTTGGATTTTGTTATTTCTTGCGTAAGAGGGAATGTTTTGTTTTTGTGTTGTTAGATGCCTTTGAGTCATTCTCAATTCAGAGCAACCCCATGTGTCAGAATGGAACTCCCCATAGTGTTTTCTTGTCTGTAATCTTTATGGTCTTTCTTCTGTGGAGCTGCTGAGTAGGTTCAAACTGCCAACCTTTTGTTTAGTAACCAAATGCTTTACAATTTGTACCACCAAGCCACCTTACAAGAAGGAGTAGGATTAGTTAAATGTCATTTTGTTGTGCCACTCCTTACGGTCTTTCTTCTTCAAAATGGTATAGTTCTATTACATTTTTTCTTCATCTACTATCCTGTTTGAATGCTGTAGAAACATAGATTTTGTTATCTATATGAAATAAAATACTTTCATTGAGTCATGACTACCACTTTTACCGTTTAGGAATTTTCAGAAAAATGGTATTATCTGAACTTCAAAAAATCAATGTATCAAAATTGTTTTATTCTATAACTATAAACCAGAAAACTCACTACCATTGAGTAGGTTTTGACTCATAGTGACCCCTGTTGGATTTCTGAGGTGGTAAATTTTTATGGAAGTAGATTGCCCCCCTTCCTACCATGGAGTAGCTGATGGGTTTGAAGCAGTGACCTTCTGGTTAACAGCCAAATACCCACTATACCACCAAAGCTCCTTATTATATAACTATAATGAGAAGATGATCCATGTTGTCAAGAACTGGAAGGGAAAGTAAAAATCTTTTAATTTGTTACAGCATCATGGGGGAATGATTTTTTCCTCTCATTTTAATTTCTGCCAGTGTGTGTTATAAGTAATAATTATATGCATATTGGGTCAGTTGCACTTCATATAACTAGGCTATTATGATTCTTGTTCTTCATAGGCATTACTACAGCTGCTGTTTGTGTTTATCCAGCCCGAGTTGGTGATGCTGTAAAAGCACTGAAGGCTGTAGGCTGCAACATCCCAGTGGCATCAGGTAAAATTGGTTGTGGCTTTTGCTGTTATTCTTTAGCATGTTCCCAGTTCTTCAACTCAGACATCTTGGGGTATTATATACAGTTGTATATCATGATTTTAATTGAATTTATATATTTAGTTTGTTATATTTATTCATTCTTTTAGCATTTATTAATTGCTTAGAAAGTTGAAGACATTCTTTTAAGTCTTAAGAACAGAACAATATCCCTGTCCTTAAGGAAACTCATTTGTTTAGGAGAGATGGTCAGGTTAAAAAAATCATAATGCAGGATGATACATATAATAATAGAAATATGCAGAAAGTACAGTTGTAACTGTGAGCAGGGAATAACTAATTCTGCAGAGGTGACACTCAGGTGGTCAGAGAAGGCTTCATAGAGGAGTTAATACTTGCATTGGGTATTAAAGAAGGAGGAGGAGTTTATAGTATTGATAAGGTGGGAAATGACATTTTGGACAAAAGAAATCATATGTGTGAAGACACAGAAACATGTTCAGGGACTGAAAGTGGTTTGCAGTTGTTGACATCATAAAATAAGATGAAAGGAAAGCTGTGGGAGTTGGGAGATGGGGGCCAGGCCATGTAGGGAATCACATACCTTTTTGTGGGACTTGAGCTTTACTCTGGAGATGGAGAAGACACTGAAAGGTTTTTAGCAGAAGTAGAACATGATGAGCCTCACGTCCACAGTAGTGGACAGATTGGAAAGGGGTGGAAATGGAGTTAGGGAGACTCATGTTTCACCAAAGCCTAGAATGTAAAAGGGAAAGGGCACTTCACTTAAGATAGATTCAGTGGGACTTGGCATGAAGGAGAGGAAAGTATTACAATTTTCAGTTTAGGAAATGTCTATCTGTGTGGATAGATAGATACACAATTAGATTCTACTTCTAACAAGATCTTGCTGCTTTTAAAAAAGCAATCTATAAGGATCACTAATTTATTTTATCAAGGATACATCAAAAGAATCGTAGTATGCAATATTTATACACGGTCTATTTATGAGGATTCCCAAGGTCCCTGGCAGCTATACCATTGTAGACCTTAATTTCTCATCAGTCTCAGTCAACTCAGCTTTTCCTTTATTTGGCTAGGAAATGTGCTTTCCTCTCAGGGAACGGATCCAAGGAGTTTAATATCAAGGAAACACAATAGGTTAACTTTAGATGTGGGAATGGAATTAAAGATATACATGTAAATATTTTTACATAACTTTAGCAAAAAGGTAGTATTTTAATTTTCTGCCTGTTTATTCCTGCCTCTGCCTTCATCAGTTCTATTACTACCCAAGTTTTGTGGACTCTAAAAATGACATGGTAGCATTAGACCTCTGCTAACTTCATGAAGGGGGAGAATCAAGATCAACATCAGCCCAAGGCTGATTTCTGTAAGGTGGAAGTCAAATATATCTCCTCTCTCCAAACTTTTTACCAATTCTGACACCAATTATCCCCCCATCCCCCATGACACTCTGCTTTTCTGCTAGTTTGATAATTTACTGCAATAGTGATACAGATAATGTTCACGATTATGAAGTTTATTAGGGAAGTAACAGGTTACAATTCAGAGTCAGAAATAACTCAGAATCCAGTTCTCTGATCAGGACAGCTTCTTCTTAGCCATGCCCTTGGACTCTTGGCCCCTCAACCCGTTAGTCCCTGTCCTGCTCAGACAGGTGTTACAAAGCTCTTTAGCTCTGCTAGTAAGTGCCCAGAGGCACCTCACTCTACCAGGAAGCCATGACCTGAAGGCACTCAGCCCCCTTGCTCGATGGGTCAGCACACCCACTGTAGCTGCCTTGCTCTGTGGGCTAGGAAGCTCACTGCACTGTCTTGTGTTGATCTCTAGGTTTTGTTGTAACCATTTCTGTGGTGCTTCTTCTTGCTGTTTCTTGCCATTTCCATTGTTATAGCTCTTTCTCATTGTCTGCTGGGTCAAGGAGGTCTTCAGGACAGGGAAACTAGGTCCAAAGGATGTGCCCCATTCCTGGCTCTTTTTCTCGGTGATGGTGAGGTCCTCCCCTTTCTGTTTCTGGGTTGACTCATTTTAAGCCTAGTGAGATGGCAAAATGGACCAATCCCTTCAATTAGGGTTCCAAGCTCTGGTAGCATAGTGCCTAAGGCATTTGACTGCTAACCAGAAGGCTTGCAGTTCAAACCCACCAGCCACTCCTCGGAAGGAAGATGGGGCAATCTACTTCCATAGTGATACTGCCTCGGAAACCCAAGGAGGGGTCGCTATGAGTCGGGTCTGACTCAACAGCACACAACAACAACAACAACAACCCCTAAAAGGGTGGAGTGCACCTTATTTGCATTTAGCAGGCTGTCTAGTCCCCTTGGTAGGCCACAGCATCTTATTTGCATAATCTCACCCAGTCATTTTGTGGATGTTACAAAGGTGATATAAAAGCAATGCTTTGCACCACAGGCCACCCCCATAGACTGTATAGAATCTTTTCCTTCCAGTATTCTTTTCTCTCATTTCCATCTATGGGAGGGGCCTGTATTACAGTTTGGTTAAAATAGTTGAAGACATTCATGAATGAATGAATCAAGAAATACAATGATGGCCAACTTGCTCAAGGGTAGGGTCTAGAATTAACCAGTGCGGCATTAACAGAGCTACTGTTACTATTTTATGAGGGTTATTGCAACAATAACATATTTTCTTAATTGCTGGTTACTTAAGGCATTCTCCTGAACATCTCTGCAGCAACTTAATTTTAGTCTTCCAGAAGATAAAACACTAATATTTGTCACGATGAAATAACTATCCTTTTTTTTTTTTCCACAGTTGCTCTGAAGGACATGTATGGAATTCTTAATGCTTTCATCCCTATTTGCTATTTTTTTTGGTGTAAATTTTTTTGAGGTACTGATCCACTGAAATTTGTTTTTCCTTCCACTCCCTGCTCCTCTTCTTTATTTCTTTTTAAAATCTGTTCTAGTGGCCACTGGCTTTCCGGCTGGACAGACTCATTTAAAAACACGACTGGAAGAGATCAGATTGGCTGTTGAAGATGGTGCTACGGAAATTGATGTAGTAATTAACAGGACCTTGGTACTGACAGGCCAGTGGGAAGGTAGGTCTATATCCTCACCTGAGAGAGATACAGTTCTGCCCTAGAGGATCAAGTGTTTGGGAGCTAGTAGGAGGCAGCATGTTTTTGAGGTCACTGTTCTAGATTACAAGTCACAAGATCAGAAGGTGACCCTAGGAAAAAATTTGGTGGGGATTACTTATTCTGGTGCCCCTCTAAGTCTAGATAGCTGTCTACTTGCTACTTATGTTTTGGATCCCTTTGAGTGCTTAGGTGAATAGCTATTTCCACGTAGTAGATTCATAATTTATTTGCTTAATTTTATTTTACCATGATGCTTTTCATTTAGAATGGAAAAAGTTACCAATATTTTGTACTGCTTTGTTACTCAATATGTAAATCATTCCAGGCAAGTCTTTTTTGCAAAGTTTGAGTGTGATGGAAGAAGGGTCCTGTTTTGTTCATTGTTACGGATTTTGAGGATATAGATTTATTAATAGTCTGCTTAGATTTTGCGAAATCTGTTTTCACTTGTATTTTTTAGCACATAGGGCCTATGAGTATCATTTCTTATTCACCTTTGAGATTCATGATTTACTATCACAACACATTACAATAAGACATTGCCCATTCTAATAACAAGCTATTGTTTCTATAATTAGATGTTAAAGAATCAAATAGGTTTTACCTCTGCCTTAAATATATTATGCATACTAAAAATGAGATTGCTGATAGCTAAAATAAGTACAGCTCTGAGTCATTATAACAAGTAGTTTAATCACAGTATTTTAATGAAATCATAAGACAAAGCCAGGATAATACATTGTCTCTTTAGATCTGTGTATTCCAAATAAAATGCATATTTTATTTTGATTGTAAAGTTATACCTAATTATTTTTTTAAAAATTCAGCCAGTAATAAAGGGAATAGAAATAACCCCTGATCACACTGCAATGAATAATTTTCCAGACTTTTCATATGAATACACATGCATCCCCCCTCCAATTTTTAAATTTTAATACAAATAACAGGATTATATTTAATATATTTATCCTTAACCTGTTTATTGCACTTGCCAGTATCTCATGGATGTCTTTCTATGACTCATTCTGTCCATCTATCTTATCTTCTGAAAAGCTTAATGTCATTGTTTATCAATTATGAAATGGTTTTAGTAGCAAAGATTTAGTCAGTGGCTTGAACACTCAAGGATTTGTTCTCTTATCCACGTGAAGCAGGGGAGACATTTCATGGATATTGTAGCAGCCTCACAGATTTCTTGGAGACTCAGGTAACTTTTATTTCTAGTTCCCAAGTATATGGCTTCTACTTTCATTCACAATGACACTCAATTTTTAAGGTGGCCTCTGGAGTGTTAACTTTTATACTCAACTCTTAGACAACAGGAAGGAATGGCTTGTCACATCTGAAAGTCTTCCACACTACTTCTCCTTAAACCTCAGTGGCCAAAATACAATTACATGTCCATACTTGGCAGCAAGTGAAGCTGGAAAAGGTAATCTTATAGCTTGGAATATTTGCTTTCCAGAAAGATTGTACCAATCATTTTCCTCATACATTCTGATTACCATTGACCCACACCCTCATCAGTACTCATCAATATTTTTATTTCTTGGTGGGTCATAAAATATTGTGGTTTTAATTTGTGTTTCTTTTATTATTGTTGTTCATGAGTGCTTTGGCCAATTGCAATAATTCTTTAAGTATTACAGATGCATTTTAAATAGATATCTCTTGTCCCCATATATTAATTTTGTTTATCTGCTTTTAGTTACAAATTTTAGTTTAAGGCTTAAGACTGAAAAGTAAAAGGGAAAAGAAAATATAATATGTAAAAGAAATCTGGAAATAAAATGTTTGATGGGTAAAAACATATGTGCCCCTTATGTCTTTTACTAAGTAATTGGAGATACAGAAATATAGTTCATATTATAACTTCTCCTCTTGTCTCTAGAATACACCTAATTGGAAAATAAAATACAATAGGAGATAGGTTTTTATGTAATTGGCTATCCTTTAATGAACTAGGAATGGTTGTTTTTAACAACTGATCATTTTCCAATAACATGTATTCATGCAAAACATAATAGCACATCTTTGTCCTAGACCATACTTTTCTATTAACTGTTTTTATGGTGTTAAATAACCTCTTGACCCAAAACAAATTGAAAAGAAACATTGAATACTAGAAATTCAATTCTAAATAGAAACCTGCAGCGACTTAAGGCTTTTTCACTGCATTATTTTGTCTTAATTTTGATTCTTAATTTGATTATATATTTCAGTTTTCAGTGTTAGTTTTAATATTAGCTGTTTACTAGAATAAGGGCCTCAATTACATTTCTTGGAATTTGATGATTGACATTTCTATCAGGTTTCTACATGTTCAAATCCAGGCCTCTCTCCTTTGTGCACTGATAAATGTAGCACGCTTACTAAAATTCAATAGGAAGAACCTTGTTTGTAAAACCTAGCCTTTCCGAGTGCATCCTACCCATATCTGAGGGTCACCAGGGTCCGCAGTTCAGGCTGGAGATGGGAAGGAGGTTCATATTCTTCTCCTCTCATTTTCCTTGGTGATGATTTAAAATCTCTACTCTTCTCAAACTTCTATCTCTTCTACTCACCTTGAGCCTCCTTAAATTTTGACAGATGATTCACCTCCTCAGGTTCCTTATATCAGATTTGCTTCATCCTTTTTCTTCTCTTCTGGTAAGTGTAGGTGTCTCTCCTTCTAAGTCTAGTCTCCTCACCTTGCTGTGGCTTATTTGCAGAGACCTTACTCTATTTATTAGCTACTTTTTTTCCTCTTGTATCCTTAGCCTCTCTCTACATGCCAAAATCCTCACCTCCAGTTAGGTCTCCCTTTCTTCCTTCAGCTAAAAATCTCAAAAGAGTTGTAGTTACTTATTTATCTCCATTGTCTCACCTTTCTTTCATTTCTTAACCCATTTCAATATGTTTTCCATTGCAACCATTATTTGAGTCTGTTTTGAGATACTAATTGAATTCTTATTTCAATGCACCCAGGGGATACCCTTCAGTTGTTTAGTTTGCTTTTTCTGCATAGCAGCATTTGACACAGAGGACCATTTACTCTTTCTGGAGATACTCTCTTGTCATGGCTTTGGTGATCCTACATTCTTTACATTTCCTTCATACTTCTGATTACTCCATTGTCTCATATGCAAACTCCTCCTCTGTCATTACTGAAGTGTTGTGGTCCTCGAGTTCTATCTTAGCGTGACTTCCCCTCAAACAGTGCATACTCTTCTTTGGAAACCTCATCTCCTTGTTGATTTCAATACTACCCCTATGCCGAGGACTGCCAGACCTCCTGAGCTCGAGAACAGGGGTCTACCTGACTTTAGAACTTGTTCAGTTTTCCACTAAAACATGTTGCTTTCCATTGGTCATTTTCACATGAGTAAAACACAGCTGTCTAGTTGGTTCTGACTCATAGTGACCCTATGGGACAGTGTACAACTGCCCCAGTTTCCAAGGCTATAAATCTTTACAGAAGCAGATTGCGACATCTTTCTCCCATGGAGTGGCTGGGGGGCTCAAACCACTAACCGTTCAATTGCAACTGAGAGTTTAACAACTGCATCACATGAATAGAGATTGAAAATAAAGATTCTTACCATTTTAGAGAAAAAACCTTTTTTAAAATAATTATATTTCCCTGACTTTTCTTTTCTTGTGGTGTAGTGCCTAAGGCACTTGACTGCTAACCAGCAGGCTGGCAGTTCAAACCCACCAGCCACTCCTGGGAAGGAAGGTTGGGCAATCTACTTCCATAGTGATACTACCTCGGAAACCCAAGGAGGGGTCGCTATGAGTCGAACTGACTCGACGGCCATGAGTTTGATTTGGTTTTATATGCAGTTTAATTTTTCCTTGACCTTTCAAGGAAATGTGGCAGAGATTGTATTACCCTGGGATACAATGATTCTCTCAGGGGCTGCTGAAATCTTTGCGATGATTTGCTGCTCCATAGCTAACAATCAAGGCTGTTGTGCTTTTTGAATTCATGTGTCTTCTTCTTTTTGAGTTCCTGGATGATGCAGATGGGTAACATGCTCCTTTGCTAACTGAAAGTTTGGATGTTGAGTCTACCCAGAGGCTCCTTGGAAGAAAGGCCTGGTGATCTACTTCAGAATATCAGCTATTGAAAACCCTGTAGATCACAATGGTCTGGGCAGCGTCTTGTGCCGCTGTGCATGGGGTCGTCACGAGTCTGGGGCTGACTTGACTGCAGCTGATAATTCTTTTTGTTTAAACGTTGTTGTTTTGCCTGATACTTTTTTCTTAAGCTTTTACCTATGAGATCATGTTGAGTTCTTTCTGGCACTCTGTTCTTTCCTGCTGGCCCTTCCCGCACACCTTTCCATCTAGTCATGGAAATGTATGCCACCTAAGTTATCACTTAGAACAGGAGTTGTTAACTTATAGAGTGTGGTATGTGTTGTGGTTCTTGGAGTTACCTAGGAAACATTTTCACATTTCTTGCCCCAGCCTCTCTCCTCACAGAACTTGTCGCATTCCCCTGGACATGTGAAATATCAGAACTGAGGTTCAGAAGAGAGTGGACTAGGCTTCTGTCCTGTGAAGGACTCTTCAGATGATTCTGATATCACCCCTTTGCTCTCACCATCCTCTGTGTCGTATTGAGAAGCATTAACTTGGGGCATCTTTATTTTTTTTTTTCCCCCCAAACATACTTAGTTATCTGCTGGCTGATTGTCACTGCCATCAAGTCAGATCCTACTCATAGCGACCCCTCCTTGGGTTTCTGAGGTGGTATCACTGCAGAATTAGATTGCCCAACCTTCCTTCCGAGGAGTGGCTGGTGGGTTTGAACCACTAGCCTTCTGGTTAGCAATCAGATGCTTTAGGCACTACGCCACCAGAACTCCCTCTTAGTTATCTAGTGCTGCTGTAATAGAAAGGGAGTTCTGGTGGCATTGAGCCTGAAGCATTTGACTGCTAACCAGAAGGCTGGCGGTTCAAACCCATCAGCCACTCCTTGGAAGGAAGACTGGGCAATCGCCTTGGAAACCCAAAGGGGGTTGCTATGAGTGGGGATCAACTCGATGGCACTGAGTTTGCTTTCTTTTGAGTTTATAATGGAGATACCACAAGTGGGTGGCTTTAACAGACAACATTTATTACGGTAGATTAGAAATCTGAATTCAGGCTGCTGGCTCTAGAAGATGGCTCTGTGTTGGCTGTGGAGAAGAGTCCTTGTCTCTTTTGAGCTTCTGCTTCTGGGTAGTCTTCATGTGGTTTGGGATCTGTCTTCCCTCATTTCTGCTTCCTTAATCCATTCCTTTTATATTTTGTAAGAAATTGACTCAACACATCCTACACTAATCCTGTCTCATAACATAACAAAGATAACTCATTCCTAAATGAGATTATAACCGTGGACATAAAGATTAGGATTTACAACACAGATTTTTAGGGGACACAATTCAATCCATAATACATACTTTGAGTTCTTCATAATTTAGGTGCTGGATAGTTGAAGTATTATGGAATTAATTAGGATGTTTTGTATTTCCTATTTGTTTCTGTATGTTTAGCCTAGATCTGCCAAAAAGAAACAAGCCAAACCAGTTGCCATTGAATTGATTCCAACTAAGGCAACCTCATGTGTTTCAGACTGGAATTGTGCATTTTCAGTGGTTATGACCTTACAGAAGTAGATTGCCAGGCCTTTCTTCTGACGTGCCTATAGGTAGATTGGAATCTCTAATCTTTCTTTTCCTTCTTTGTAAAATAGGGATGTAGTTGTTAGGTGCTGGCAAGGTAATTCACGGTGACCCTATTTACAAAAGAACTAAACATTGCCTGATCTTGCACCAGCTCAGTCATTGTTTTATTTGAGCCCATTATTACAGCCACTGTGTCAATCCATGTCATTGAGGGCCTTCCTCTTTTTCACTGACCCTCTACTTTACCAAGCGTCTTTCTCTAGGGATTAGTCCTTCCTGATAACATGTCCAAAGTACGTGACACAGAGTCTTGCCCTCCTCGTTTCTGTGGAGCATTCTGACTGTACTTCTCTCAGGACAGATTTGTTCATTCTTCCGGCATCCATGGTATATTTGGTATTCGCCACCAACACCATCATTCAAAGGCATCAATTCTTCTTCATTCTTCCTTATTCATTGTTGTTTGCTCACATGCATGTGAGGTGATGGAAAATAGAATAGGATATGGTATAGGGATAATGACATCTATTTTACAGAGTTATAATAGGGATTAAGTTAGATAATGGGAGCTCTGGTGGCATAGTGCCAAACTCTGATGGGTTCAAACCCACCAGCCACTCCTTGGAAGGAAGATGGGGCAATCTACTTCCATAGTGATACAGCCTTGGAAACCCAAGAAGGGGTTGCTGTGAGTTGGGTCTGACTCGACGGCAGTGTGTTAATGATCATTAATGTAAAATGATCATCCGGAAGCCCCCAGTGTCAACTACAATTTTGTCTTCTCCTTCCCCCTTCTCCTGATGATGATAGTACTTCAGCGGAAGTAACCATATAGCACATGTATTGAGTAAACAAAGTGAAAGTCGAAATACGGGAGTTTTAGTCTTTGTAATTTTGCTAATTTATACCAGTCCTTGGGCAGTTAGTTCACTTCTCTCTGCCTCAGTTTTAATAAGCTACAAATGGCTAGGACTTAATGATTTTTGCAGTCCTTGAGAACTATCATGTTCTATAACTTTATTTTTCTGGTTTCATTGTCAGTGAGTATTGTTCACATGATCAGTGAATGAAATACAGTATTGCGTTATGGTGGTACTGAAGTTGACATCTGAGTTGCATTCCTTAAACAATTCTTTGAAAAAAGTTTTCCTCAGAAGGTGTTCATCATCACATAAATCTTTTGGAGTGAATTTTGAATATTAAATGCATTCTGTGCTCTGTAAACATACAAAGGTGTTCATTTTTAACCTTTTTTTATGACCTCTCTCTGATGCATATATTTAGCTAATACATTGGCCAGGGACATGGAAATACTATCAAGATTTTGCCTTGTTTAGGAATCTTCCAGTTCCTTGAGTTTGGGACCTAGTCTTTGGAGACCTATTCCACAGTAGAGCCCTAGCAGAAATGGTCCCAAAGGGAACTCGGACCTTCTATGGCATTTTTCCAACACAATGTTTAATATAGCAATTGTAAGTCCTGTTTGTCTCCTGTAGCCAGAGCCTCATATAGCTTTGACTCCTTTTAGTTCTTCAGCCCCAGTGTTGTTTTCTCCTGAACTTGGGTTTTTGGAGTACGCACCTCAAGACTGTCAGGAGTTTTGTAAATTATTAAGGCCAAAGCTACAGTCTTCTTATATTTTCTCATATACAAGTGGATCCTGAAAGTCCTGAATCAGGACAACAATTTAGTTTTCTTATTTGATTATTTTTGCACAAGAAGGATGGTAGAAAAAATGTCTCTGAAAAGAAATTGGTATTTTTCTTTCTTTGGTATAGCTCTTAATCATAATATATTATTAGAAAAGTAATCTCTAAGCCTATAGACACTTGTTGGGAGAAATCATGTAATCTGTAATCTGTGGTTTCTCTATTTTGGAGGTTGTTTATAACAGAAACTCTGGAGATACTTATGATAGCTGTATGCTTTTATAGTTTTTGTTTTATGCTATGATTTTTCAAAACTTCAAATGTTATTGACAAAAATGAGTGTGTTTTATCTCTTGTAGGTTATTTTACTGCCTGGTGTTTTAGCTCATCTCTGTTTCACTCTCACAAGATTAATTAGTTGCCTTGGTGGATAAAAACTGTGTCCTTTGAACATTTTGTGACTTTTTTAGTTTAAAAGGTTGCTATGCTATTTTATGTAAGTGTTTTACCATACATATAATTATCTTAAGAATTATTTTCAGGCCATTCTTATGCAGGGTTGAACATCTTTCTGGTACTCAAAAAATAATTGCTGTGATATGTTCATTAACAATTATTTTTTAAGTACCTTTGAATAGCATAAAATACAAAAGGAAATGTACTTTATGACTTTTAGATGGGAAGCATAGTCTTTAACACTTAGAATCCTACTTAATAATAATTCTATATGTGAAAGCTTTACTAACATCATTTTCTGTGACTATAGCAATGCTTTTCCACAATCTTTAATGGATTGCCAGCCAACTCAAGATTAAGAATATATTTTCTTTTTAGGTGGAAGCTGGAAGGAAACAGGATAATTTAGAGAAATGTAAAATGCTATATATATGCAAGTTCCTGCTGATGTGGGGGATAGGGGAGGCAGTGTTGCAGAAGGTAGAGCCAGTTGTCAGCTTTTTTGGATACTGTTTAAAATAGACTCAGTATGACCTCCCTCCTACCCATCCATCTAGGATCTACATTCTCATCCTCATAGGCCTTTCCCAATGTGGCTAAGTTCTCTGACTCCTATCAGTGAACATTCCACTGATACAGCCTCCCCAATTTTTCAGCTGGAAATGACAGAAGGTGAGGTTAAGACCTCTCCTTCTCCTCATCACAGTGGCTGTAGTGGGAGGGGTTTGGGGTGACAGACAGGAGACACCTTCTTTGCTGGTTGGGCCACTGTATTGATTACGCATTTACAATGTAATGTATCCTAGGTTTCTAGTACACCCACTTTCACTGCTCCTGAGAACCTCATTATTAGTCAAAACATTTATCACCAGGTTTTTAATGTGACATCACCATGCCAGCCATCCCTCTGGTGTGTGTGTTTTGTTAAATTCTGCATTATTCTGACTAATTTGCAATTGTGGTATTTGAATTACGTTTTCATTTGTCAGTCTTCTTTTACAATAAGCTTCAAAGTATTATTTTTCTGGTACATGGCAAGAATTCTTCTTTCTTTCTTTTTTTTTTTTAATGAGGAATTTTCCTTTTCTGTAATGCTTGAATGTTTTACAGTGAACATTATTGCATGTGAGTATGTGAGCACAAAAAATAATAACTACTCTAGGAAATATGATCATGATGTATGCAAAGATGTAAGTTATGAAGACATTTACTGAAGTATTGTTTATAAAAGTAAAAAATCTGGACTCTTCAACATCCAATAAACCAAACCAAACTCACTGCCGTCGAGTCGATTGTGACTCATAGTGACCCCTCCTTCAGTTTCTGAGGCCGTATCTCTATGGAAGTAGATTGCCCAACCTTCCTTTGGAGGAGTGGCTAGTGGGTTTGAACCTCCAGCCTTCTGGTTAGCAGTCAACTGCCTTAGGCACTATGCCACCAATAATTGAATAAAATTTTTATATTCATGCAATAAAAGACTGTAACCATTAAATATCATGCTATAGACCTGTATTTGTTAATATGGAAGATATCTATGATATATTGAGGGAGAAAAAAACATGTTACAAAAAATATGTACTACATATAATCATATTTAAAAAAAAAAGAATGGCAGATTTGCTCTTCTCAAAAGCCTTCCCATAGCGAAAATACCTAGATGCTAAATAAATTACAGTAAACATCTTTTTGAACTTTTATTTTTGAAATAATTTTAAACTTATAGAAAAGTTGCAGAAATAGTACACAAAACTCTTGTTTATTCTTCACTTAGATTCTTCAGTTACAAAATTCTGTCACATCTTCCTTTTCACCTTTTCATTGTCATGCTCTGTGTGTCCATCTTTGTCTCTATTCTTTTTGTCTCTTACTCTCTTTTTCTGGACTGTTTAAGTTGTAAATCTGATGACCCATTTAAATCTGATGACCTTTAAATACTCCAGTGTGTATTTCCTAAAAGCAAGGACACTCTCATACAAAGCCATAGAATATCATCAAAATCTGGAAATTAGCATTGATACGATGCTACTATTAAATCTGTGAACTTTGTTCAGATTTTACAGCTTGTCCCAGTAATGTTCTTTATTAGGTCCAGGATCACTTGTGACATGTCTCTTTAGCCTTCTTCAATATGGCATGCTCTTCTACCTTTCTTTGTCTTTGAACAAGTTGGCTGTGTTTTAGGATGTACCTCACTTTGACTTTGTCCAGTGTTTTCTCATGATCAGGTTATCTATTCCAGGCAGGAATATCTCATTTGTTTTGCTCTATGCATCTTTTTTCTCAGTACATCACTTCAGGAGTTACATGATGTGCATTTGTCACATATTGATGATACCACTTTTATTATGTGGCTAAGATGATCTGTTAAGTTTCTCCATTATAAAATTAATACATAGTTTATATTTTAGTAAGTGATTAATATGGATTATGATTGGAGATATGAGGCTACGTTAATGTCTTACCAGTGAGGGTTGAGAATTCTGGGCACTTGGGGAGAACTTAGCGGAGATAGATTGGGAACCATGTGGTGCTAGGCCACATTCTGCTTTGGCTCCCTGCTTTTATCATCTGTTGGTGATTCTTCAATTATTATGCTGATAGTTGCCAAACAGTGAGTTTCTAGTTCTGTAATTTCTTTCATACTTGTTAGTTGTCATTACTGTTCTCTCCTTTTCTCCCTTTCTTCTGCCCTCTCTCCCTTCCTCCCTCTGTTTTCCTCTGTTCCTCTTATCTGTAAGAACCCATGGGTTCCTATTTGACTCAATGAGTTATAGTCCATTACTATCAATACTAATTTTGATATTTAAATTTTCCCTGATTTGGTCAGTAGGAGCCACTGCAAACTGGCTTCTGTGTCTTTTTGGCAGATTCCCACAATTCTTTGAGAACTTGTTTGCTTTCTGGTAAGAAGTATTCCAGGCTTATCTTGGACTTTCTCCACTCCAGCCATTTCTCCATGGAGCTCTGATTTCCTCTTTTTGAAGAATGGTATTTAGAAATCAAGAACTAGACATTAGGTGTGTTAAATGATACTGGGGTGTTATTTCTTCTAGGCCCTCTCAGTGTACAGACGTAGGAAAATATATCAGTGTACACATAAATACACACATATAAACAAACATGTAATTATATCTATGTCCATGTTTGTCAGTATTTATCTGTCCCTTTTTATTAGAACCCATGAATTCATATCTATAATTTCTATTACAATTTAATGTTATATATTTTTTTCAACTTCCCTCTTTTCATATTTATGTCCCTCTTTCTTGTTAGTGAGAAGAAGTCTTGCTTCTATTATCCTCAGTATATTTACCTATTTGCTCAAGTCCCTTATATATAACAGTCTCTTGACTGTATCTCCTTGGCCTAGTACCACATAGTTCTCAGTCTGTCTCTGCTCGTTAAGTTCTCCCCAAGTGCCCAAAATTCTCAATCCTTACTGGTAAGGGTGCCATTAGCTTTCCCTAGCCAAGCTCTTCTGTCTCACCCCATCCAACCTGGCAGTATGTTAGCCAAGACTTTCCCTAGGTCCTGGTGAAGTGCCAATTGCAATATTCCTTCCATCTTCATGGCAGTATGCAGCTAAGAGTAGCCAGTTCTGTCTAACTCAGGCGGAGAGATCCCACAGCGTAGAGTCACAGTTGTCTTTCTAAATTAACCACAATAGACTAGTTAGTCTTTGTTATAATAGTATAGCGTCTAGAATAAATCAGTGTTTATCTTCATTCTGTATCTGCTTATTACTAAAGGTAAATCTGAAGGAAAACTGATTGGCTATCTTGCTGATTATTTGAATAATTGCTTTTACATTTCTTCCCAGAATTTGAGAATTGTTTGACCTGTCATTATAAATATCTCCTATCTAATCTTGAGGAGAAAAATGAGGCTTGCAGAGGTTTAGTAATTTTCCTAAGCCACACAGCTAATTAGTGAGCAAACCACTGACCCACTGCCATGGAGTTGATTTAGACTCATAATGACCCCCATTGGGTTTCCAAGGCTGTAAATCTTTATGGAAGTAGATTGCCTCATCTTCCCCCTGCAACAGATGGTGGGTTTGATCTACCAGCCTTTTGGTTAGCAGCCAAATACCTTACCCACTGTCTACCACCAGAGCTTCTTATTAGTGATCAAACAAGGGTTGAAAAGTCCTGATTTAGACATGTGAACTTTACTACTTTTGTTCTGTTCCCACCTAGAAGGTTAATAGAGCAGTTTATAGATTATTTTTAATATATTAAAACATTCAAAAGTATTTTATGTTTCTGAATTACCTTGGAATTTTTTTTATTGTACTCAAGTTTTTTTTTTTTTTTAATGCCCACAAGAATGAAAACTGCTCCTAATATTATAATCTCATCGGTGAAGTGAATAGTTTGAACTAGATGGAATTGACATTCCTCTTGGTTCTAGTTTTGATTATTACTCTAAGTATATCAATTCATTTCCTTGAGAATACGTTTTTAACTAGTGTTTGTACACTTGTGTGTGCTTGGACCAAGGCAGAAAATTTTGAGGTAATAAAATTTAAAATTCTGATCTCTGTTTTACCAGCAACTGATCATAAGATTTGAGGCAAGTCATTCATTTCTCCACATCTCACATTTCACATCAGAAATGTGGCGGTAACAGCCAACTGTCTCACAAGGGATATTTAAATAATGTATAGAAAACACTTTGAGCATTTTTGAAGGAAGATGCTTTGAAAACTTGAGGGATTTTTTATTCTTTTGAGCAATTATTCCTCATGAAGAACTTTATGGAAACTTTATGGAAAGAGGATCTCCTGAACTTATTCCTTCATGTAATTTTTTCCATGTGTATCGTCTACTTGCAGTTTAATAAATCCACATCCTACTGTTGTCCTTTCTTGCTAACATAGGGGATAATCTATCCATTAGTTTTTCCATCATTTTGCTCATTTATATATAAAGGGAAATGACAGTTGAGTATGTTAATGGACATTTTGATTTGAAATGGCCTGGGTTAGATTTCTGCCATCTAGTCACTTTGATTTGCATATATCATCTATCAAGTTTTCCAGGTATCTATCATTGTAATGTTGAGATGTTTAAAACTACCTAAACACTAGTAATGCTTCTTGTGGCTTCCATGGATTGTGTTAGAATGAAGAAGTCTAAAGTTTCTTATATGTTAAGATTAGCAAAATCTAATTGCCCTTTTATAAACGTCAAGGACAACGTTTTGTTTTTTAAAGTTATTTTTGCATTTCTGCAAGTATATAAAGAAAACTAATATTGAATTATTAAATGCCTACTAAATGTTTGGTTTTGTGCTAGTCACATATTTTATTTAATCTTTACAAAAATAGGTGAGGAAATTAAGGCTCCCTAATAATTAATTAGTCCCAGAGAAGTGGAATAATTCCTACATGGTTACATAGCTAGCAAGAAGTGAAAAATATCGTATCCCCAAAGTCTGTGCTATTCTAAGGAGCATGGGCAGATTTAAAAAAAAAAAAAGTTTGTGATACAGTAAACTTTTACCCCTAGATGGTTCTTCTAGTGTCCCAAAGAGACTATATTTTATATTCTTGAAGACACATAAATCATGGTGTCCTTTGCTTTTGTGGGTCCCACTGTACCGAGAACCTAAGTAATACTCAGCAGTAACTAACAACAACAATAACACTAGCAACGATAAGAAAGTAGGAGGCTGACATTATTTGAACATTAGCTGTTTGCTAGGTATAGTCCTTAACACTTCATGTGTATTAACCTACTTAATTCTGAAAATTGCTCCATAATGTGTACATACTTCTATTACCTCCATTATGTAGATGAGGAACCTGAGAAACAGGTTAAGTGTTCATAATTTGACCAAATCAAACAACTAATTGTTGGGATACAAACCCAAGCAGTAGAAGGATTGTATCCTATTGGCCACTTTGTCATGCTTTTCCAGTAAATATTTGTTACATTAGAGTTATTAGTTGCAAACTAATAAAATCAATTCTAATTAAGTTAAGCTAGAAAAGGATGTTAGAAGGAGATAGAGTAGCTCATTGAGTTATCGGGAAGCCTGGAGAACTGGGCTTGGAAAACAAGCAGGAACATGAAAGACTAGGGAGCAGAAAATGTAGCCAGATTGTGCCATCATAAGAGTTTGGTTACACTCCCACTGTTGTTGCCACTGTGACTGGCAAGGCAGGTAGCATGCTGCTGGCTAGTGGACACTGGACTTTTGGATGTGCTGCTGTTGCTAATGCTGCCTAAAAAATCTATACATTATTTAAACATCACTTGTTAGCAGTTACAAGTTGGTGTTCACCTTCATATTTCAGATGGGAAATTGTTAAGAAATCTTTCATTTTTGCATCACTTCAGTAGAATTAAAAGTCCCAGGTGGAAGCAATCACTTGATGGAACCCAGGTCATATACAGAAAAGGGCCAGATTTGGTGTGCTTCTTGATTTAATTATTCTGGTAGATAAGGAGCCCTGGTAGCACAGTGGTTGCATGCTTGGCTGAAAACCAAAAAGTCGGATGTTGGAACCCACTAGCCACTCTGGAGAAAGAGTGGTAGTCTGCTTCAGTAAATATTAGTCTTAGAAATCATAGGGCAGCTCTGCTCTGAGTCGCAATTGACTCAATAGCAACAAGTTTATTTTTTTGTTTTGGTTTGGTGTATACCTGGTAGCATAGCAGCAGGAAAAAAATGATAACTTTGCAGTGTTGAGTCTTAAAGATTAAGATATATGCTCAGAGAAACTAAATCCTGTTTTGTGTTTGAGTAGGTCAGAAAAATGATTCGAGAAGTTGGCAATTAAAAAATGAGAAGGTACTGGTCACATATTTGTTAGATCCAGTTAAGCTGAAGGTGGCCATTTTTAGTTCATACTGTTTAGATCGTGGATTAAAGAGCATAACTTCCAGATAGCTAATGTTGTTGTTGTTACGTGCCATCGAGTCGGCCCTGACTCACAGCGATCTCTCCTTGGGTTGCCGAGGCAGTATCACTATGGAAGTAGATTGCCTAACCTTCCTTCCGAGATAGCTAATAATTGAGTCATAAAACACATCATTTTTTTTACCTAGTTAATTTTAAATGTAGGTGAAGAAATTCACTGGCTATCAAAGTGTTTCTTTCTCTTGAAAGAAAAAAAAGACATCGGTGGTTTGTTCATAAATGTGATAGGGATCAATGTTTAAGAATTTTGTTATACAGACCAAAGTCCACTTTAACAAATGCTGTAATAAACTATTTTTAGGCCTATCTAGTGGCTCACTCATTGTAAGCACTAATCCATACAACAAAATATTGGTGCTATACAAGGAGTTGGGTCAGGCTGTGAAATAAGATTTGACTTTTATCACACAAAACTTAATGGAACCTCATTTTACTATAATTCTGAATTAAATAATAATAATTAAACTTTTGGGATACTTATAATATTCCAAGGTAAGCACGGGCGTAGCACAGAGTAGCAGGCCGGAAGAGCAGGAGAAAGGGGTAAAACCCAGTCACTAGTGCTCAGACGGCTCCCTTGTTACCCTCCCGAGAGGGACCGGGTCTCCGGGAGCAAGGTAAGCACGGGCGGGCTGGTGCTTACTCACTGATCTGCACTGAACAC
>NW_006921713.1:4431874-4434600 GCF_000298275.1 Orycteropus afer afer | reverse complement strand
CTTCGTCTCACCTATTTTGGTCATGTTGTCAGAAGGGACCATTCCCTGGAGAAGGATGTCATGCTTGGTAGGGTGGAGGGTCGACGAAAGAGGGGGGGCCTTCAACGAGATGGATTGACACGGTGGCTGCCATGATGGGCTCAAGTATAGCAGGGATTGTGGGGCTGGTGCGGAATTGGGCAGTGTTTCGTTCTGCTGTGCATGGGGTCCCTATGAGTCAGAAACGACTTGATGGCACTTAACAACAACAACAACAACAATATTCCAGGTAGTATGAAAAGTAATCTATATATATTTTATAATCCTCACCACTATAACATTATAAAGTGTATATTATTATCCACCCTTTAAGTATAGAATTGAGGCAGAGAGAACTTGCCACGGTCACACAGGAAGTGTTGAAACTGGATATTTATCCACAATTGTCTGTCTTGAAAACCTGCATTTGATGACAACACTATAGTCTTAAGAAAATTATTAACCAAATCACCAGTTAAATGGATTGGCACTCTTGAAGTTTTAGATCAGGAGGTATCTGTGTCACTTCTTCTAACTTTGTCTTTTTAGATTTAGTAATTTAAGAAGTGTCATTCCATCCAGTATTCATTCTTGGAGTTCAAAGCCTATCAATTGTTATTGGTGCATAGTCATTTACTGTTAATAATATTTGTATATATGTTACCATATTGGATGTATGAATAAGGTGATTTTCTCACAGGTGAGGTAAGGTGAGTAGGGTATGGTAGGCCATGTGGCCTCTGAGATCATCTCTAGTTCTCATAAATACCTACTATGAAGAAAATACTCAATTCTTTCTTGAAAAACCTTCCATGTGTACCATCTTGTGGTGTTAAGAAACTAAGCTTTACTAACCATCTTGTAATGGAATGTTTACTTTTGAGGTTTGAGTTATTTTCAGGTTTTCCAGTATTAGAAAGGCAAGTTGTGTTCATCTTGTTATAACTTTTATGGTTTTGATTGAGTTTGCTGACTTGAGTCTGATTTTCAGTCTTTTAAATGTACTTTAGTAAACCTATGAACTATAGAACTCTCATCTTGGCATTAAAAAATGCTAGACCTAACCCTCACACTAATTATGAAGGTTTCTCTTTGCCCACTTTTTAAATTCATGTACTTATAATTAAACTGTTGTTATGTGCCGTCAAGTTGTCTCCGACTTATAGCAACCTTATGTACAATAGAACAAAACACTGCCCAGTCCTGTGCCAGCCTCACGATCCTACTATACTTGAGACCATCGTGGCAGCCACTGTGTCATTCCATCTTGTTGAGGGCCTTCTCCTCTCTCATTGACCCTCCTTCTACTTTACCAAGCATGACATCCTTCTCCAGAAAATGGTCCCTTCTGACAACATGACCAAAGTAGGTGAGACAAAGTCTGGCCATTCTTGCTTCCAAGGAGCATTCCGGCTGAGCTTCTTCCATGACAGATTTGTTAGTTCTTTTAGCAGTCCACTGGGAGGTCTGGTAGCATATGCCTAAGGCACTTGACTGCTGACCAGAAGGCTGGTGGTTCAAACCCACCAGCCACTCCTTGGAAGGAAGGTTGGGCATCTACTTTCGTAGTGATATGGAAACCCAAGGAGGGGTTGCTATGACTCGACACCACATAACAACAATGACAACAACAACATACTCAAGGTCATATTTTGGCTCTTGTGGACTTAATTGTCTTCAACATCAAGTTGAACTGGCATATGAGCAGTTGATGTGTTCCACCATCAGCTCCTAGCCTTGTTTTGGCTGAAGCTATTGAGCTTCTCCATCACCTGTTGCCACAGATGTAGTCAATCTGATTCCTGTGTACTCTGTCTGGCAAAGTCCATGTGTATAGCCACCATTTTTTGTATTATTGAAAAAAGGTGTTTTCAGTGAATAAGTCATTGGTCTTGCAAAATTCAATCATGCATTCTCCAGCATCCTTTCTATCACCAAGGCCAAATTTTCCAACTACCTGTGATTCTTATTTGTTTCCAACTTTTGCATTCCATTCACCAGTGATCATTATCGCATCTTGATTGCATGTTCAGTCAATTTCAGACTGCAGAAGTTGGTAAAAATCTTTGATTTCCTCATCTTTGGCTTTGGTAGTTGGTGAGTAAATTTGAGTAATAGTAGTATTAAGTGGTCTTCCTTGAAGGTATATGGATATTATCACTGACAACATTGTATTTCAGCATCTTTGTGATGATGAATGCCACACCATTCTTTTTCAATTTGTCATTCCCAGCATAGTAGATTTTAAGATCATCTGATCCAAAATGGCCAAAACCAGTCCCTTTCAGCGCACTAATGCCTTATGCATTAATGCCTAATGCATAATCTTATGCATTCCGTTTCATTTTTACAACCTCCAATTTTCCTAGATTCATACTTTGTATATTCCGTGTTCCAATTATTAATGAATGTTTGCAGCTTTTTCTTCTCATTTTGAGATGTGCTACATCAGCAAATGGGGATCCTGAAAGCTTTACTCTATCCACTTCATTAAGGTCAGTTCTTCTCTGAGGAGGCAGCCTTTCCCCAGTCATATTTTGAGTGCCTTCCAACCTGAGACACTCATCTTCTGGTACTATATTGCACAGTGTTTCAGGGCTATTCATAAAGTTTTCCAGTAATATACTTGATGGTGTTTCACTGCTTTTCATAAGGTTTTCACTGGCCAGTCTTTGAGAAGTGAATGGCCTCTTCCTTCTTCCAAGTCC
>NW_006921713.1:4419705-4426389 GCF_000298275.1 Orycteropus afer afer | reverse complement strand
TATCTTCTGTGTCTGTGTTAATTGGTTTCCCTTTTCTTTGTTGAAGAGGGTCTGTGCAATCCTTCTGCCTAGTCCGCCATGTTGCCGGAACTCCCCCCGTGTATATATTTTTTATAGAAATATTTATTCTTTTTTTTTTTTTTTAAATCAAACTGTTTTCAATATGGTATGTGGAAACCTGCAGATGTGGTTCTGGAGTCAAAGTTGATAAATTTAAGGCTGCATCACTGAACTCCATGACAAATGGCTTTTTAACACAAGTATCCAACACTATCTGGCTAGGCTTAATACATTGTAGTCAGAATTGCAGTGGTGTCCCTAGGAGGACGCAAGGGCAGGTGTGAACTGTACTGGGTAACACTGTCAGAGGCAGTAGCATCAAAATGACTGTAAATAAAGTTGTTGTGCAGTGTTTCAGCAGAAATTTATTGTTTTTTAATAAAATAGCCCTATAATTAGTTACACAACAACAAAAACAGTTTTTTTTTTTTTTTTTGAGAGCCTAGCTTACTTGTACCAACGTACTTGTAAGGCTAAAACTATAGTAATTTACTTTTTGGACCTCCTGGTGCACTGTGGTCAGAGCTGTCATTATTACCCAATTATAATGATGCTTCAAATCATGTGGTTTTGTCTGTATGAGTTACATGAATGTACTGTTGTTTTTGTTGCTGCTGATGTTATCTTAGTCACTGATTTTATCAGATTTTCTGTGTTTTAGCGATATACTGTTGTAATTAATATTTGTAAACCTTTTTGGGGAATGACGTAATGAAGGAAAAGAAGGGGAAAAATCAAAAAAGTCTTCCACTCAGTTACTAATCATGTTTTAATTAATTATGTTGTAATTCAATGAAGAAAGATTTTTGAAAACAATTTTGTTGTTAGTATTCATATAGTCTAAGAAATACTACATTTAAGCAATTTACAACTGTATTTATCACATACTATTCTATGATTAAAATTGATAATCAATATTAGTAAGAATTCTGTATGAACTGGTATGGGAGGAGGTCCATCGAGGTGAGTGAACACCATGAGCTGCACTGTATACCTGCAGTGGCACCAATCCTTGTGATACCACTGCAGATATGTAGATAACACATGCAGGCAGATAGTGGGACAAGCTGCCATGTCTTTATTATAAGTAACAGAACTCTCCAGAAAGGTCTTCTTTATATTCCAACCACAGAACTGAGTGGAAGAATTAATAAGGACTTGATTTTTGATTATAGTTTGCAGAGGGGCATATTAGTGTGTACTAGATAAATTTGTTTTTTCTTATAAGTGACCATCATATGGGAGAGGTAGACTTTATTTGTAATTTGAATGTCACTGTAATGATATTTAAAAAGCTCCATGACTCTGGACCTAGGGCCAGTGCTTGGAAACAGTTTTATGGTAGCAAACTAAGCATTCCTTGTAACAAGATGTGAACTGCAACAGAATGCTCTAGGCAATATTAAATTGGGGTGATTTTTAGAAAGTGACAAATGTTTTATGTTTCCTAAATCTGAACTGGGTCCTACCAGCTCTAAACGGCTGCCAAGTTATGTTATCACTTGCCTGCCTTGTAACTGCTTCAATTATTTCCTCCCCCAGCCCTTTATGATGAGATTCGTCAGTTTCGCAAGGCCTGTGGAGAGGCTCATCTCAAAACCATCTTGGCAACAGGAGAACTTGGATCTCTTACTAATGTCTATAAAGCAAGCATGATAGCAATGATGGCAGGTAAGTGTTTTATATTCAAATTATATTTTATATTCGAATGATGTTTTTAGGAGGAATAAGTAAGTGAAAGCACTTGGCTATTGAAATGCCGACCACTTGGAATTTTTTTTTTTTTGCAGGTGTCACATATTTTTGTACAATGTAAAGTGGTCAGAAAGTTGGCTTTCTTCCACGTTTCTTGTCATTTCATTGCTGCACTATTCTTGAAAGGCAGTAGATGGCTCTCTTGTTAGTGAATTGTCTTCTGTGTTATTCTTTGATTATTCATTCATCAACATACATTAGACAGGAATTCCTTTAACTCTGACTTATTCCTCTCTTTGAATTTAAGCTTTTGATTTTTGTCACAGATATGTGTCTATACTATCTAAAGCAGCCTCTGCTTTTGTTTGTGTTATTTGTTTTTAAGTTAGTACCAAAAAAAAAAAAACCAAAAAAAAAACCCCAAAAAAACCCCAAACTCATTGCCATCAAATTGATTCCAACTCACAGTGACCTTATAGGAGAGAGTAGAACTGCCCTATAGGGTTTACAAAGCTGTAAATCTTTGCAGAAGCAGACTGCCTCATCTTTATTCTGTGCAGCAAGCAGCTGGTGGGTTGAAACTGATGACCTTTTAGTTAGCAGTCCCATGCTTTAACCACAGCACCACCAGTGCTCCTTAAGTTAGTACAGTATCATTGCTTTTTATACCTTCAAATATAGGTTGACTTATTCTTTATCTCCATGAACAGCAGGTCTATCCACTTAGACGTCCAAGCTTGAGACCTGGGAGTCATGCTTGATTCTTTTTTTCTCACCTTCACATAAATCAGTGAACAACTCTGGAGTGTTCTACCTCTTTACTATGTCAATACTTTTTCTGTCCATTGTGAGTGCTGCTACCTTAGACCACTGCTAACACCGCAGGGATTACTTCAGCAGTCTTCTAAGCAGTTTTCCTGCCTCTAGTTTTGTCCCCATCCAATCTGTTCTCCACACTGTTGTCAGAATGATCTTTTTAAAATGCTAATTTGATTGTTATACTGCTTGCCTAAAATCCTTCAATGGCTTCTCCTCATCTTCAAGGATAAATATAAATCTTTAAGCCTGATTTAAAGTATTGGTCTCTTCCTGTATGCTTACCTCTCTCTGACCATGTACTTGTTTATCTATTTCGTTTCTTCATTTAACCAGGCTATTGAAATTTACTGTGAGCATTATAACTTGATAACTTTATGGAACTATTTTGCCTCATCTTCTTCCTATGGAACAGCAGGTGGGTTTGAACTGCTGACCTTCTGGTTAGCAGCCAAATGCCTTACCAGATACTTTTAAATAGTATCCCTTAATTTTTATGTCAAGGAGCCCTCATGGTACATTGGTTGAGCATTGATGGTTTGAACGTGCTCAGCAGCTCCACAGGAGAAAGACCTGACTTCTGTGAAGATTACATCCCAGGGAACCCTATGGAGCAGTTCTGCTTTGTCACATGGCATCGTTATGGGTTGGAATTGACTGGATGGCACCTAACCTCAAGCCTGATTTTTTAAAAAAGAATTCTTCCTAACATCCCTGCTTGTGCATTTTAAGGTCTCATCATGTTTCCTTCATACCATATGTTCCAGTCATATAGAATTACTTGCAGTTCCTTGAAGATGGCATCTTCCAAACCATTTGAGTCTTTGAACATGCTGTGTCTCTGTCCAGAATGCCTTTTGCCCAAATAACTCCTTAACATCTTGCCACATTCAGCACAGGTATCACTCCTTTCAGGAACATTTCCCCTGATGCCGCTTTCTTCCTTATTATTTAGCTCTTATCCTCTCTGTGTGCCATCCACCACAGCATTCAGTTAAAACTTCTGTTGGATAACCTCTCATATTATGATTGAATATTGACATTGTCAGTGCTCTACTTTTGTGGGTTCTGTACTTGGAAGGAGCTCTGGTGACATAGTAGGTAAGGCATTTTGCTGCTAACCATAAGGTCAGTGGTTCAAACCCACCTGCTGTTCCACAGGAAGAAGATGAGCCAATCTAATTCCATAAAGATTTACAGCCTTAGAGGTTAAGAATTTACCCAATGGAGGTCACAATGAGTTGGAATTGACTCGATGGCAGTGGATTTGGTTTTTTTGATTTTATACTTGAATAAATATATGTAAATTCTCTGGTCTTTAATCTGGTTTATCCATTGACTCTCTAGATTTTTATGCTCTTACATACTTTCTGAATACTGTTAGCCTTAGCATCATTCTTTGGAAAATTACTAAAATCAACCCACTAGGCATTAACAGCCTATTGGTCTAGTCACTGCTACTGTATCTAGAAAATATCTCCTTTGGTTGTCTCATTTAGTGCATATTCTCCAAAAATCTGAATATAAAGAAAAATGGAGCATTTGGACAGTGGTTGTTCAGTTCTGTTGGTATTTCAAAGGTTGGTAGTTAGAGAAGACTCATTGCAACTCTTAGGAATCTGGATAAGGCCCTTGGGAGTCAGTCTTAGGTTTGACAAGTTGCCTCCCTTTCATGCTCTTTGCCAGGACAAGGGATTGGTAGCCCAGAATTGTATGATTCTAGCCAGGATGAATGTATATTCATTCTGGGAGATTAGTCAACAATATTCCACCCATCACCTAGTACTCATGACAGGAACATGGTGTTAGGTCATCATGATTTGGAAGCCTATATGTTCTGTACCCTCTCCTCTCCTACTCATAGAAAAAAAAAGAAATGTGACTAGAAATATGTTTTTCCTTGGTCTCTTCCTGTCTACTTGCCTCTCCCTGTTTACATTCTTGTTTGTCTTTTTCATATCTTCATTTAACCGGTATCTATTGAGACTTACTGTGAGTAATATAACTTTATTTGTGGTCTTCTTTACCAGATACACACACACACATACACACACATACAGTTTTATTGTGCTTTGGGTGCAAATTTACAGAGCAAATTTGTTTTACATTCAATAGTTTGTGTACATTTGATTTCACGCCCCAATTACCATCTCCAACAATAACAAATTTTCTTCCCCTCCCATCCCTGTGACTATCTTAACTCCCTGTGCCCTTCTTAACTATGCATTGCTGTCTGTCCAGCCTTCCCTTTATGTGAATACTGCCCTCTGGTGTCTCATGGCTGATTGCTCTAAGGGATGGATCTCCCTAGAGCAGGTGAGTGCATCACTCTGTGGTAGTTGTTCTGCATGTAGGTCTTTCTACTGTTTTGTTGTTCTGAGAGCCAATCCATGGGAATGAGTACATTTCTAGGCCCAAAGGGTAACCCGGGGCCATGGTCTTGGGGGTTCCACCAGACTGTATTTGAGCAGTAATTCTGGTCATTTTTGTGTTTTTGAATTTTGTTCCGTATTTTGCCTTCCACTCTATCTAGGATTTCCAGTTTTGATCCCTTTCCGAGTGGTTGGCATTGGTAGCCGGGTACCATCTAGTTCTTCTGATTTACCAGATACTTTTAAATAATATCCCCTGATCTTTACATCAGAAGCTCTGGTGGCATAGTGCCTAAGGCATTTGACTGCTAGCCAGAAGGTTGGTGGGTCAAACCCACCAGCCACTCCATGGAAGGAAGATGGGGCAATCTACTTCTGTGAAGATTTACTGCCTTGGAAACCCAGTGAGGGTTGCTATGAATCAGAATCAACCTGATGGCAGTGAGTCTGGTTTTTGGTTTGGTTTGAATCTTTACATTAAGGAGCTCTGGTGTCATAGTGGGTAGGACATTTGGCTGCTAACCAAAGGCCAGCACTTCAAACCCACCAGCAGCTCTGCAGGAAGAAAATGAGACAATTTACTTCTGTAAAGATTTACAACGTTTGAAACCCAGTGGGGGTTGCTATGAGACAGAATCGACTGGATGGCAGTGGGTTTTTTAATCTTTACATCAGGGAGCTCTGGTGATACAATAGGTAAATGCTCAGCTGCTAAGCAAAAGGTTGGTGGTTCCAACGACCTAGTAGCTCCTTGGGAGAAAAGAACTGTCAATCAGCTCCCCTAAAGATTACAGCCTAGGTAACCTTATGGGGCAGTTATACGCTGTCCTATAGGGTTGCTGTGAAACAGAATTAACTTGATGGCACACAAAAACAACAATCTTTACATCAGCCCTGTAGTTGATGCTGAAACCTAAGAAGATTAAGTCACTTGTTTAAGGTGATAAAGCTAATACATTACATATAGTCATCATGTGAACCTAGGTCTTCTGGCTCCAGGTTTATTACAGTAACACAACTGTCTCCCAAGGTACTATGCTAGCTCTTATCATAAATGAAAGATACAGTCTTTGTGAATTATAGTAGCATGCTTCATGGTCCATAGTTTGTATTTCCTATCCTGTTAAAAAGGTATTTAATAGACATAAAGTATTTTTGTTAAGAATTAAATATTTAACAATGTTTATATTCTTTTTCTAACTTTCTATATGTAACCATCACAAAATAATCCCCCCAAAAATAATTAAAAAATTTCTGACTGAATCACATTGCTCCTATTTTTGTGGTTGTTTCTTTAATTGGCTTTAAAAAACAAATCTATTTTATTGAGATATGCTTTACATTCTGTAAAATCCAGGTGTTAAATGTACCATGTGATGAGGTCTGACCGTTTGTGTACACCTGTATAACCCTTGCCCCAAACAAGAAGTAGGTCATTTCCATCACCCCAGAAATACCTTTGTGTCCCCTTGCAGTTTCTATTCCTCATTCTCTCCCAAGGTTCAGTGACTGATCTGATTTTATTATCATAGATTAGTTTTATTAGCTTTAGAACATCATGTGAATAGGATCACACAGTATGTATTCTTTTGTTCCTGTTTATTTTTCCATTCAAGATAATAGCTATCAGATCCATCTACGTTGTTCTATGTATCAAGAATTTGCTTAAAACTATTATATTACACAAATATAGTAAGTTGTTACATTTATTGATATAAAATTGTTTATAAAATCCTCTTTT
>NW_006921713.1:4388801-4415979 GCF_000298275.1 Orycteropus afer afer | reverse complement strand
GCTTTATAAACCTTAAAAATGGCGGCATCCTCCAGACCGGCAAAAGTCCACAGCTCAGCCCACCTTTCTCTTCACTTTCTCTGTTTGTTCCCCAGCCACCGTGCACAGTCCATGCAGTCCCTGGCTAGCAGGGTGATTTTTAGGTTAATTTTTAGGTCCTACCACCACTTGGGAATGTCCAAGCCGTTTGTGCTGTCAGGGGCGTTCAGGTCCCTGCCAGAACGCAGCTCCGTATGTCTCCTTTTTTGGTATTTTCACGCAAATTCTTCTGCTAGTTGGGGTTTAGTCTACTTCTGTATCCTTCCCTTCAAAGCTCAGCAGTCCAAGATTATCTTCTGTGTCTGTGTCAATTGGTTTCCCTTGTCTTTGTTGAAGAGGGTCTGTGCAGTCCTTCTGCCTAGTCCGCCATCTTACTGGAACTCTAATTTGTTCTTTTTTGAAAATTCTTATGGTGGAAACATAGACCATTGGTTTTAAACCATACTTCTTTTTCTAATTCAGGTTTTTAAGCTATAAATTTTCCCCTAAACACTGCTTTAGCTTTATTATCCAAATTTCAGTGGACTATGTTTTCATTATCATTAGTTAAAAGTATTTTCTAATTTCTCTTGTGACCCTTTTGTTATTTGGAATGAGTTGTTTAATTTCTAAATATTTTGTACTTTCTTGTACATCATATTAATTTCATTTTTTTTAAAATTGTGATTTGGGTGAAAGTTTGCAAAGCAAATTCACTTTCCATACAGCAGCTCACATATATTTTGTCTCATAAAACTGACTGAAATTTCCCACAATGGAACAGCTCCCCTCCCAGTTCCTCCCCATAGTTACCTTTTCCCTGTGCTCTTCCCTTCATGCACTCTTGCCCCCTGAGCTGTCTCCCTGTGGATACACAGCCCTTCTATTCTCCCATGATTGTTCTCTCCAAGGAGTGTATCTACCTAGTGTACATGTTCACCTCATATGCCTATCTTTTGTTTGACTGGAAGTCACAGGAGTGAGTTCAGTTCTAGATCTTAAGGGCAGCTAGTGGCCATAGTCTTAGTGGTTCCATCAAGCTCTATCAGACCAGCAAACCTGGTCCCCTCCCTTTTTTCTTTTAAATGATTTTGAGTTTTGTTTCACATTGTTCTCCTTCTCTATCCAGGATCTCCTACATAGATCCCCCTCTGAGTGGTTGACAGTGGTAGCTGGATAACATCACATTCTTCTGGTCTCATAGTCATATAGTCTGAGGATCACATGGTGTACCAGTTGCTTGAACTAATTGTTTCCATGCATCTTTGGTTTTCTTCATTCTTCTTTGCTCTGGATGAGGAGAGACCCATCGTTGTATCTGGATGGGTGCTTGTAAGCTTTTTTTTTTTTTTTAAATTGTAATTTGGGTGAAAATTGACAGAGCAAATTCACTTTCCATACTGCAGTTCACATACACTTTGTCTCATGACATTGACTACAATGTACTACAATGCAATAGCTCCCCTCCCACTTCCTCCCGATAGTTACCTCTTCCCTGTGTCCATCCTTCCATGCACTCCTGCCCCCTGAGCTGTCTCCCTGTACATAAACAGCTCTTCTTTCTTCCATGATTATTATCTCCAAGGAGTGTATCTACCTCAGGTAAATGTTCAACTAATATGCCTGTCTTTTGTTTGGCTGGAAGCCACAGATGTGGGTTCAATTCCATACCTGAAGGGCAGCTAGGGACCATAGTCTCAGTCGTTCCACCAAGCTCTATCATACCAGCAAACCTGGTCCCCCCGCCCCTTGTTTTCCCCAAATGATTTTGAGTTTTGTTCCACATTGTTCTCCCTCTCTATCCAGGATCTCCTACATAGATCCCCCTCCAAGTGGTTGACGGTGGTAGCCAGGCACCATCTAGTTCTTCTGGTCTCATAGTCATATAGGCTGCAGATTGCATGGTGTGCCAGTCGCTTGGACTAATTGTTTCCATGAATCTTTGGTTTTCTTCATCCTTCTTTGCTCTGGATGAGGAGAGACCTGTCATTGCATGTAGATGGCAGCTTGCTAGCTTTTAAGATCCCAGTCACTACTCGCCAAAGTAGGAGGTAGAACAATGTTTTGTGTAGTATGTGATGCCAGTTGAGCTTGATGTCCCCTGGGACTATGGTCCCAAGCACACAGGTCCAACTACATGTTCCCTGTTAGTAGCTGGCTGTGCCAAGAAGTGACTACAACCTTGTCCCTTCTCAGCTGTTGTATATACTTGGGAATTCTTACAGAACATACAAATACACTTGTAGAAACAGTGTCTGCCAACGCTATACATGGTCATGGGTACACTCTCCCCTGCATGTTGTTGTTGTTATGTGTCGTCGAGTCAGACCTGACTCATAGCGACCCCTCCTTGGGTTTCCGAGGCAGTATCACTACGGAAGTAGATTGCCCCATTTTCCTTCTGAGGAGTGGCTGGTGGGTTTGAACCTCCAGCCTTCTGGTTAGCAGTCAAGTGCCTTTGGCACTATGCTACCAGAGCTCTATGCCATATATTAGGGCCCCTAAATTTGCCCCTAGTTTTTCTGGAGTTAGTTTTTGTGTATGGTGTGAGGTATAAATCTTGTTTCATTTTTCTGCAAATGGATATCCAGTTTTGCCAGCACCATTTATTAAACAGACATTCTCTTCCCCATTTAATGGATTTGGGCCCTTTGCAAAGATCAGCTGACATTGGTCAATGGATCTATTTCTGGCTTCTCAATTCTATTCCATTGGTCAATGAGTCTGTCACTATACCAGTACCAGGCAGTTTTGACTACTATGGCTGTATAGTAGATTTTGAGATCCAGCAGTGTGGGATCTCCTACTTTCTTCTTCTTCAGTAGTGCTTTGCTTATCCGAGGTTCCTTTCCTTTCCAAATAAAGTTAGTGACTGGTTTTTCAATATGCTTAAAGAATGTTGATAGGATCTAGATTCGGATTTTATTGAATGTATAGATTGCTTTGGGTAGAACTGACATTTTCACAATGTTCAATCTTCCTATTCATGAGCATGGGAAGTTCTTCCATCTATGTGGATCTCCTACAGTTTCTTGAAGTAGTCTTTTGTAGTTTTCTTTGTACAGGTCTTTTGTGTCCCTGGTAAGATTTATTCCTAAGTATTTTATTTTTTTGGTAGCTGTTGTAAATGGTATTGATTTCCTTATTTTTTTTTTTTCAGCAATCTCTTTGCTGGTGTAGAGGAATCCAACAGATTTTTGGATGTTGATCTTTTATCTGCCACGATGCTAAATCTCTCAATTAGTTCCAGTAGATTTTTGACTGAGTCTCTTGGGTTTTCTAGGTATAGGATCATATCATCAGCAAATAGGGATAGTTTGACTTCTTCCTTACCAATTTGGATGCCTTTGATTTCCCTTTCTTGACCTATTGCTCTGGCTAGGACTTCCAATATAGTGTTGAATAGAAGTGGTGATAGAGGGCATCCTTGTCTGGTTCCTGTTTGCAAGGGGAATGGTTTCATTCTCTCTCCATTGAGAATAATATTGGCTGTTGGTTTTGCATAGATGCCCTTTATTATGTTGAGGAATGTCCCTTCTATTCCTATTTTGCTGAGAGCTTTGATGAGGAATGGGTGTTGGATTTTATCAGATGCCTTTTCTGCATCGATTGATATAATCATGCCATTCTTTTTCTTTCTTTTATTTATGTGGTGAATGATGTCTGTTGTTTTTCTAATGTTGAACCATCCTTGCATACCTGATATGGACCCCACTTGCTCATAATGCATGATTTTCTTGATAGGAATATAGATGCAAAATTCTTCAACAAAATCCTAGCCGACAGACTCCAAGAACACTTGGAGTCTGTCGGCTAGGATTTTGTTGAAGATTTTTGCGTCTATATTCATGAGGGATGTTGGTCTGTAGTTTTCCTTGTGAGTGAAGTCTTTGCCTGGTTTTGGTATCAAGGTTATGCTTGCTTCATAAAATGAGTTAGGGAGGATTCCATCCTTTTCTATGTTTTGGAATAATCTGAGTCGGATTGCTGTCAGTTCTTCTGTGAATGTTTGGTAGAATTCTCCAGTGAAACCATCTGGGCCAGGACATTTTTGTTGGTAATTTTTTTATGACTTGTTTGATTTCTTGTTTTGTTATGGATCTGTTCAACTTTTCCACCTCAGTCTGTGTTAGTTTAGGTTAGTGATGTATTTCTAGAAATCTGTCCACATCTTCCAGATTTTCAAATTTGGTGGAGTACAGTTCTTCATAGTATCCTGATATTATTCTGTTGATTTCTGTTGGTTCTGTTGTGGTGACTCCCATTTCGTTTCTTACTCATGTTATTTGTATTCTCTCCCTCTTTTCCTTTGTTAAATTTGCTAGTGGTTTGTCAATTTTATTAATCTTTTCAAAAAACCAACATCTAGTCTTAATTGATTTTTTTCTATTGTCTTTTTATTTTCTGTTTCATTGATTTCTGCTTGAATCTTCATTATTTCCTTTCTTCTGGTGACTTTAGGCTTTTTTTGCTGGTCTTTGTTGAATTGTTGGAGATGTTTGGTTAAGGTGTTGATTTGGGCTAATTTTTCTTTTTTGATGTGTGCATTTATTGCTATAAATTGGTCTCTGATGACTGCTTTAGCTGTGTCCCAAAGATTTTGGTATGTTGTGTTTTCATTCTCATTTGATTCAAGGAAATCTTTAATTTCAGTTTTTATTTCCTCTATTACCCAGTTGTTTTTGAGGGGAGTGTTGTTCACTTTGCAAGTGTTTGCTCCCTTTCCATTGATCTTCCTATTGTTTATTTCTAATTTGATGGCTTTGGTACTTAAGTTTGTGTGCTAACTTGGCTGGGCCCAGTTGAGTGGCTGGACAGCTGGATGTAGTATTCCCCATGATAAGACTGGTAATCAGCTGCATGATGGAATCTACTGTGAGCAGCTGAGTAGCTGCCTTAGGGATGTGGTCTACTTCCTGTATATATAACAAGAAGCCTTGGGAACGGTCTCTAGCTTATTGGACGATTGAACCCTGCATGTGGCTGTGTCATTGTTCAGCAGTCTCCCATGCTCTACTGACCTTCGGACTTTGAGTGGACTTGAATTAATGGCCTGCTGTGTGGTTTGGTAACTTTGGGACTGTGCCCTTTTACTTGTCAACCTTGGGCTTGTCAGTCTCAGCAGCCAGTAGCTGTCTGAGTGAAGAAAAACCATTAGCTTTAGGGGGCTGGGAGCAGGAGGCAGAGCTGAAGCCCAGGGTTGAGGGGCTTTCACCCAGCCCCTAGAGCTTGGCACTTTAAACTCAGACTTAAAGCCTCCAAACTGTAAGAGAACAAACTGTTTGTTCAAGCCATTCCATTTGTGGTATCTTCTGTTAGAGTGGCACTAGGTAATCAAAACAATAGCACTGTGATCTGAGGAGATGCTTTGCAGTATTTCAATGTTTTTAAATTTATTGAGGCTTGCTTTATGGCCTGACATACGGTCTGTCATGGAGAATGTTCCATGTGCACTGGAAAAGAATGTATGTTGTGCTGTTCTTGTGTGAAGTGTCCTATAAATGTCTGTAAGGCAAAGTTCTTGGATTGTACTTTTAGTTCTTCAGTGTCTTTGTTTAGTTTCTTTCCAGTTCTATCTTTCATTAAAAGTGGTGTATTAAAGTCTCCCACTATGACTGTGGATTCATCTATTTGCCTCTTTAACTCTTTTAAAGTCTGATTTATGTATTTTGGGGCTCTTTCATTGGGTCCATGGATATTTATTATGGTTATATCTTCTTGTTCAGTTGATGCTTTCATCATTATATAATGTCCTTCCTTGTCTCGTATGTTGGTTTTGTCTTAAAATCTATTTTATCAGAAATTAATAATTCCACTCCTGCTCTTTTTTTGGTTGACATTTGGTTAATATATCTTTTTCCGACCTTTGATTTTTAGTCTGTTTTTGTCTTTGTCTCTAAGGTGTGTCTCTTGTAGGCAACATATTGATGGGTTATGTTTTCTTATCCAGTCTGTAACTCTCCGTCTCTTGAGTGGTGCATTTAATCCATTGACATTCAATGTAATTACCGACAAGTATGAATTGGTTGCTGTCATTTTGTTATGTGTTTTTTCATGGTGTTCCTGGTTTCTTTGTTCCATATAATTTTCTGTACTGAGCTCATTATATTTATGAATTGTGTTATCATTTCTTTTTTTGCTGTTGTTGTAGTATTTGCTGAATATTTGTACTTGTCCTCTATTTTATTGTGATGTGAAGGTTTATCATTTTTCTTTGAGGTTACCCTGTGATTTATAATTTTCTCCCTGAGATTAGAACAGTCCATTCTATCTTGCATCTCTCTTGACTTCCTCACCATTTAGAAGTTCTGTAACTACACTGGTTTATTCCTCTTTTTCATTTGTAGTTGTCCTCATTTGCCAGTTGATGTCTCTGGTTCCCTGTTTACAATCTTGTAAGCTTATTTTACTTTGGATAGTTCCATAACTTTGTTGATTTTTGGGTTGTGTCTTCTTGTGTATTAATGGTTGATTGTTGTTTGCTATTATTGGTTCTTTGTTCAAAGGACTCCCTTCAGTATCTCTTGTAGGTTTGTATGGTTTTAACAAATTCCGTCAATTTCTGCTTATCTGGAAATCTCCTAATTTCACCATCATAGTTGAGGGACAATTTTACCAGGTATATAACTCTTGGTTGGAAATTTCTCTCTTTCAGGGTTTTATATATATCATCCCATTGCCTTCTCGCTTGCATGGTTTCTGCTGAGAAATCAGAGTTTACTCTTATTGGTTGTCCTTTGTAAGTAACTTTTTATTTTTCCCATACTGCTTTCAGGATTGTTTCTTTGTCTTTGGTTTTGATGAGTTTGATGATGATATGTCTTGGTGATTTTCTTTGGGGTCTATCCTCTTTGGGTTCATTGGACTTCCTAAATGGATATATTCTCATCTTTTGTGATATCAGGGAAGTTCTCCTCCAACAAATCTTGGCCAATTTTCTCAGTGGTTTTATTTTTCTCTTCCTGTTCTGGAATTCCAGTGACACATAGGTTATTCCTTTTGATGGTATTCCACATGAACCTTAGGGTTTCTTCATTTTGTTTTGATATTTTTTTCTGATTGATCCCTTTCTGAAGAAGTATTCAGGTATATGTCTTCAATCATATTAATTTTATCTTTCGTGGATTCAATTCTACTCCTTTGCCCTTTCAATATGTTATCTATTTCTGAAAATTTAGTATTAATCTTCTGTATTTCTATCTGTTGATTGTGTATCATTTCTAATTTTTCATTTGTTCTGTCATTTTTTTCTCATATTTTCTTCCAAATTTGTTCTAGGGTTTTATCTGTTTTCCTTAATTTTGTCAGTGTTTTCCTTGATCTTTCTCTCAATCCTTTGATGATATGTAAATATAATTTTTTTGAATTCCTTATCAGGGAGTCCTGATGCTGCTTTTTTCCTCAGGGATGTGTTCTGGGTCTGTATCCTGCTCCCTTGTTTCTACCACTTTATCTTGCTTCTTTTTGTGGACTGTGCTGGTCTTTTGTCTGAGACATTGTGATGTTGTTGTATTTAGAAGTCTCTTAACTGTTTGTGAAGAGAAGTTAAGGGTGAGTCAGGCTCTTCTTGGTGGTTGTTTATCATTGGCCCCTTGGTGAAGAAGGAGGTGGTAGATCTCAGTAAGTGAAGCTGCAAGAAGTATGTGTGTAGTTGTGTCTTATGGGAATCTTGCTGTCTCTTACTCAGTTAGACAAAAACAACAATCGAAAACCATCAAAAAAGTAAAAGCAAGTGGGCAAAACACACACCACATAAACACACAGGAACAATCGCCAAAAAAAGAAAAAGAAAAAAAAAACACCCCACAATATCTAAGTAGAGGGCAATAAGAGGAAAAAAAGGTAAAGTAGGATAAAAAAAAAAAAAAAAAGGGAAAAATGCAAAAGGAAAAACAAGGAATGGGGTTAACCACAAGAAATAAAAAAACCAGGAACAGCGAAGAGAGAAAAGCTGAAAACTAGAACCTGGGAAGGGAAGAATAAAGAATTATAATAAACAAACACAAACAAACTAAAAAAAAAAAATTTGGCCCAGGGCGGAGCAGGGTACCCAGGCTCTCTCCAAGCACACAGACTGGGATGGAATTCCTGCCAGCCTAGAAGGTGGGTGGGAGTGAGGGATGCCTGCACCTCAGTTCACCAAGAGGGTGTGAGATATAAGAGTAACAAGGGGAATGTCGCACCTTTCCAGTCGTCCACGTCTGGAATGTCCTTGTTGTTCCTGGCAAGTGGAGCCTGTTCTTAAGTCCCTGGAATCTGGGTGAATGCTGTTGCTTTAAATACCCAAAATGGTCAAACTGCTTGTAAACATTCAAAATGGCTGCGTCCTCCATACCGGAAAAAGCTCAAAGCTCAGCCCGCCTTCCTTGTCGCTGCTTCCCCTTTTATTCATCAGCCACCAGTGCAGTCCTCCATGCAGACCCTGGCTAGCAGGGCCAATTTTTATGTTAATTCTTAGGTCCTAACACCACTCAGCAATATCCAAGCTGTTCGTGCGGTCAGGATCGCTGATAGACCACAGCTCCATATATCTCCTTTTTCGGTGTTTTCATGCAGGTTCTTCTGGTGGTTGGAGTTTAGTCCACTTCTGTATCCTTCCCTTCAAAGTTCAGGGCTCCAGCATTATGTCCTGTTTCTGTGTTACTTGGTTCCCCTTTTCTTTGTTGAAGATTGTCTGTGCAGTCTGTCTGCCTATTCCGCCATCTTAAAATGGCTCGGATATCATTTTGATTTCTCATTTGAAATTCTGATATGCTTAGAGAGTATCAATTGTAAGACCCTTTTTTCTTTTGAAATTGAGACTTATTTTATGGACTATTGAGGTATATGCTCCAGATATACATGAAAATGTGTATATTTGCACATGGTGGTAGTGTTCTGTATGTGTCACTCAGGTCAAGTTGGTTGATTGCAGTTTTCAGATTTAAGTTTTTTTTTTTTTTTTTGGTCTATTCTATTCATTACTGAAAGGGGTGCTAAAATATCTAAGTAGGATAGTGGATTTTCTTTTTGTTCCCTTCATTCTGTAAACTTTTTTCTTCATGTGTTTTGGAGCTCTGGAGCTTTGGAGCTTTGTTACTACGTTTTTACCTGTCTAGGATTGTTATGTTTTCCTGTTGAATCATCACAGGCATCGTTATAAATTATTTCTCTTTATCTCTGGTACTACTCCTTTTCTTAACATCCATTTTGTCTGATATTAATTTACCCATATCTGCTTTCTTATTTTTACCATTTTTATGGTACATCTATTTCTATCCTTTTATTTTCAACTCTTCTGTAACTCTATATTTAAAGTATAGACTCTTGTAGACAGTCTTTGCTTCATTATACAGTCTTTGCTTTTTGATTGGAGTGGTGTGTCCATTTTCATTAATTACTTATTGTAAATAAACACATAATAAAACAGTTTCCATTTTAACATTTTCTACATTTACGTTTCAGTGACATTGATCATATTTATTTAGTTGTTTATCCACCACCATTATCCATTGACAGATTTTTTCATCACCTTTAACAGAAGAAGTTCAGTGTTCCCTAGCAATGAGGCCCCCTTTCTTCCTCTATTGTCCACCTCTAGTAACCCCTAGAAATGCAGCTGTAATGCTCCTTGGAAGTGAGAATGGCCAGACTTCATATTTGGTCACATTGTCAGAAGGGACCATTCCCTGGAGAAGGATATCATGCTTGGTAAAGTCGAGGGTCAACGAAAAAGGAGAAAGCCCTCAACAAGATAGATTGCCACAGTGGCTGCAACAATGGACTCAGGTATAGTGAAGAGTGTGAGGCTGGCACAGGACCAGGCAGTGTTTTGTATATAGGTTTGCTATGAGTCAGAGATGACTCGATGACATCTAATAACAACAGCAGCAGTAACTGCTAATAAACTTGGGTCCCTATATACTTGCCTATTTTAGAGATTTCATATAAATGGTGACTTACTTAAAAAAGTCATAATTTTTGGCATAATGTTTGCAAGGTTCAACCATGTTTTTTTTCCATTTACTTTTAATGTAATTGTTATTATGGTAGGATTTAAGTCTGTCATCTTGCTGTTTTTTTCTTCATCCCCATCTATTTTTCATTCCTTTCTTCATCTTTTCCTGTCATCTTTTGGATTCATCAAATACTATCTGGTATTTCATTTTATTTCCTCTCTTTAAACCTACAAACTCTGTATTTTTTACGTAGCTGCTCTGGAGATTACAATTTATATCCTTGACTTATCACAGTCTACTTAGAATTAATATTGTACCACTTTACATGTCACAAAACTAAAAATTTTACTTCAGTCCCATTTACACCATCAACAGTCCTTTGTCTTATTTTTGTGTTCTTCTTTGACATGTTATAAACCCTACTTTACAATCTTGGAATTATTGTTTTAACAGTTATTTGTCTTTTAAGGAAATTAAAAGGAGGAAAAAACAAAACAAAACAAAAAAACCTAAGCTAGTGTTTTATGTTTTCCTACATAGATATAACTTCCATTGCTTTTTATTCCTTCCTGTAAATCTGAATTTCCATCTGGAATAATTTCTTCTTGGCCTGAAATCTTTCCGTGGGTATTTTTTACAGTGCAAATCTACTGGTGATTAATTCTTACAGCTTTTGTTTATCTGAAAATGCCCTCATGTTTCAAGTACATTTTGCTGAATATAGAGTTCTGGGATGACAGCTTTATTTTTATTCCAGCACTTTAAATATGTCATTCCATTTCTTGGAATTCCATTTCTTCTTGTTTTCCTTTATATGATATTTCATCTTACTTTGGCTATGGTCAATCAATATTTTCTCTATCTTTGTTTTTCACTAACTTGACTATGGAATCCCTGGGTGGTGCACATGGTTAAGTGCTCAACTATTAGACAGTTGGTGGTTCGAACCCACCCAGAGGCACTGCACAAGACAGACTTGGCTATCTGCTTCTGAAAGATCACAGCCTTGAAAACCTGTAGAGTTGTTTTACTCTGTATACATGGGGTCACTATGCGTTAACTTGATGGCAAATAACAACAGTAACAACAACAGTTTGACCATGGTGTGCCTAAGTATGATTGATTTTCTTTGTATTTACCCTGCTTGGAGTTTGCTGAACTTTTTTGGATCTACAGGTTGATATTTTCTATGCAATTTAGGAAATTTAAAAAATTATTTTAAAAATATACTTTCTGTTCTATTCTATTTCTCTTTTCCTTCTGGGACCCCAAATGCATGAGTGTTGGACTGCTTGATACTGTTTCATAGATTAATGAAGTCCTGTTTATTTTATTGTTTATCTTTATACCCTCTATACCAAAAAAACCAACCTCACTGCTGTCGAATTGGATCTGACTCACAGTGACCCACCCCTCCTTGGGTTTCTGATACGGTATCACTATGAAAGTAGATTGCCCAGCCTTCCTTCCAAGGAGTGGCTGGTGGGTTTGAACCACCAGCCTTCTGGTTAGCAGTCAAATGCCTTAGGCACCATGCCACCAGAGCTCCCTTTTGCCCTCTATACTTCTGATTAATTTATCTTCTATACTTCTGGTTAGGGAGCTCTGGTGGCATAGTGCCTGAGGCAGTTGACTGCTAACCACAAGGCTGGCAGTTCAAACCCACCAGGAAGATTGGGCAGTCTATTTCCGTTGAGATACTGCCTCGGAAACCCAAGGAAGGGTCACTTTGAACTTCTGGTTAATTTTCATGGACTTTTCTTCAAGTTTATTAACTCTTATTTTCCATTTCAATTATTTTTTTATTTCAGTAATTGGACACTTAGTGTTAGAATTTCTGTTTGATGCTTTCCTATAATTTTTATTCTCTGCTGAAATTCCCCTTCACTCATTGAGATAATTATTTTCTTTTAAGTTCTTTACTATATTTATCATAGCTGATTTCAAGTCCTTATCTGCTAGTTTGCATATCTGGGTTATCTCAGGGTCTGTTTCTAATGATAATTTTTTTTCATAGATATGAATTACATATTCTTGCTTTTTTGATATCCTATTTTTTTTATTATGTTCTGGTTTTTATTGTGTTCTTAAATATGAACAGCTTGATACATAATATAAAATTTTGATAAATGTTACTTCAACAGAATTCCATGTTGTTTTAAGGACTGTAGCTTACATCATTTACCTATAAAATATGTTGAGTTTTGTTCTGGTAGGCAGTTTATTTAGTGTTGGCTTTTCATTGTTTTGAGGATTGGTTTTAGTCTCGATTGTTAAGGGTTTAGATGAGCCCTTACTGAAAGCCATGGTCTTTACTTTTATGGAATGAACTTTCTGATATCTCACCTGAATTCCCAGGGTACTGTTTTTTTTTTTTTTTTTTTTTACACTTACTGGGCCTGTTTGTCCAGCTTTATATATATTTACATGTAAGCTTTACATCAACTCTATGAGGTAGGTACTCTTATTCTTATTTTACAGATGAGAAAACTAGAATACAAAAAGATTATTTAATTTTCCTAAGGTCACATAGGAGCTCTGGTGGTGTAGTGCCTAAGGCATTTGACTGCTAACCAGAAGGCTGGCAGTTCAAACCCATCAGCCACTCCTTGGAAGGAATGTTGCACAATCTACTTCCATAGTGATACCACCTTGGATATCCAAAATGTTGGATCTGACTTGACGGCAATGTTTTTTTTTAGGTCATATAGGAGCTCTGGTGGCACAGTGCCTAAGGCATTTGACTGCTAACCAGAAGGTTGACAGTTCAAACCCACTAGCCACTCTGCAGAAGGAAGTTGGGGCAGTCTACTTCTGTAAAGATTTACTGCCTTGGAAACCCAATGGGGTCACTATGAGTTGGAATCGACTTAATGGCAGTGAGTTTTAGTTTGTTTGTTTTGGAAAGCCACATAGTAAGTGGTGGAGCAGTATTCAAACCCAAGTCTTATTTATGTTACCAGAACCTGTGCATTTTTGTTTTTAACTTTTTATTATGGAAAAATTTCAAACTTGTGAAAACGTTGACAGTGTTTTTCCTCTGTTCAGCCATCTCCCGATTCAACAGTTACCAATATATTGCAAATGCTACTCTTTTTATCTACTTTCATTTTTTTTTTCTCCTTAGAGTATTTAGAGGAAGATTTAGAAGTCTTATCATTTCACCCATAAATACCTTGGTTTGTATATCTCATGATTTAAACATAACCATAAGGCCATTATCATATTAACAAAATAATCATAATTCCTTTATCTCATATTCCATGTTCATAATTCAGATTTGCCTAATTGTTTCAGAAAATATTTTTAAAGTCGGTACATTTAAATGAGAATATAAACAAAGACCTAAATATAAGATTTAAACTATAAAATTTTTTAACTATAAAAAATTTATGAAACTATAAAATTTTCCTGACCTCAGGTTAGACAAAGAATACTTAAATATGAACAGCTTGATGCATAATATAAAATTTTGATAAATGTTACTTCATCAGAATTCCAAATTTTGCACTTAAAACACACCATTATGAATATGAAAAGACAAGCCACAGACTGGGAGAAAATATTTGTAAGTCATATACCTACTATAGGATTTGTATCTAGAATATATAAAAAAACTCTTAAAACTTAATAATAAGAAGATAAACAACCTAATTAAAAAGGGACAAAAGATTTGAATAAACATTTCACTAAAGAAGATATACTAGTATCATTTTTATCTTGTGCTGAAAATTTCAAAGACTCTCAACGTTAACAAAATTAATTATTTACTTTATTCTACTATATGCATAAATCCAAATTAAAATGCAATGAGACTACTGAATACAGTTTAAGATTTCTTTGGGGCTATTTTTATGCTTAGGATATTTTCTGTTAGGGATGAGCAATCAAAATTCTGTTTGCATCGTTTGAAATAATTCTTTCCTGTGTACTTACACTTTAACTGGATATATAGTAAGGCTCATTATTTCCAGGTTTTTCTTCTTCCATTATAATGATTGCTCATGCTTTTCCTTTTCATTTAATTTTATGTGTTTCCACAATCAATACAGAAAAACGTTGTTCTGCACCTTGTGTTTTTTACTTAAAATTTATCCTAACTCCGTACGAAACCAAATTCAGTGCCATGGAGTCAGATCCAACTCGTAGTGACCCCGCCTTAGGTTTCCAAGGTGATGTCACTATGGAAGTAGATTGCGCAATCTTCCTTCTGAAGAGTGGCTGGTGGGTTTGAACTGCCAGCCTTCTGGTTAGCACTCAAATGCCTTAGGTACTATGCCACCAGAGCCCACTTTTTATTGTTGTTGTTGTTGTTATGTGCCATCGAGTCGACCCCGACTCATAGCGACCCCTCCTTGGGTTTCTGAGGCAGTATCACTACGGAAGTAGGATTGCCCAACCTTCCTTCCGAGGAGTGGCTGGTGGGTTTGAACCGCCAGCCTTCTGGTTAGCAGTCAAGTGCTTTAGCCACTATGCTACCAGAGCTCCCACTTTTTATAGTTGCATAATATTCTCTTAAATGGGTGAATGTTGTTTATTCTACTAATCCTCTGTGGGATTGGTAAACATTTAAGTTGTTTCCAGTCTTCTGATAATGTTGCAGTGAATATTCTTGTGCAAAAGTTAGATATTTCTCCCCATTGTTTCTTGGGATAGATTTCTAGAAGTGGTTTTGCTAAGTCAAAGTATAAATGCATGCATGATTTTGCTAGATATTGCCAAATGTTCTTCTATATTGAGTTGTATCATTTTGCATAGCTACCAGCAGTGTGTCTTATTTCCCTGTAGCCTCATCACAAGGGTATGTTGTTAGAGTTTTTGTGACACCGATAAATGGTATTTCAGTATAGTTTTAATTTGCACTTCTCTTTTTATTAATGAGATGTTAAGTATCTTTTCATGCTTTGTGTATGTGCTTGGAAAATATCTGTTTATATCTTTTATTTTTGTCTTGAAACATATGTGTTGCAAATATTGTTTCTCTAGTTTTTTTTTTTTTTTTCTGTTACGGAGTGTGTGTTTGTGTATTTGCCATTTAAGATTTTTTTAAAAGACTATTATTAAATTTATCATGTTTTCTCTTAAAGTTTCTGAATCTTGAGTTATAATTATTGAAGTTTTTCCTATTTCTAGGTTAGTAAAGAAATTCACCATTTTCTTCTGTTGTGTGATTCCTTCCTTCCTTCCCTCCATCCTTCCCTTTTCTCTTCCGTTCTTCCCTCCCTCCCATCCTTCCTTTTTTCTCTGGTGATTTCTGATCCATTTAGAAATTATTCAGATGTATGATGCAAGGAATCACTTAAATTTTGTTTTTCATTTAGTTACCTAGTTTTCTACTCCACTCCCCACCTCCATACAAAATATTTACAGATACACTGATTTGAGATGCCACCTACATTAAATTTCACATGTGCTTGGATCTGTTTCTAGACTTCTCTTCTTTCATTGAGTCTTTTTGTTTGTTCAAGTGCTAATACCATACAGTTTTAATTTGAGGGGTTTTACAAATATATTTTAATATCTAGTGAGCTAGCTCTCTCCTTTTTTCCTTCACCATACTTTATTTATTCTGTATGCTGAGCAAATAATCTGGGAGGCTGGACCGTATGAAGAAGAACAGGGCATCAGGATTGGTGGAAGACTCATTAACAACCTGCGATATGCAGATGGCACAACTTTGCTTGCTGAAAGTGAAAATGACTTGAAGCATTTACTGATGAAGATTGAAGACTATGATCTGCAGTATGAATTATACCTCAACATAAAGAAAACAAAAATCCTCACAACTGGATCAGTAAGCGGCATCACGATAAATGGAGAAAAGTTTGAAGTTAAAGACTTCATATTACTTGGTTCTGCAATCAACACCAATGGAAGCAGCAGTCAAGACATCAGATGATATATTGCACTGGGCAAATCTGCTACAAAAGACCTCTTTCAAGTGTTGAAAAGCAAAGATGTCTCCTTGAAGACTAAGGTGCGCCTAACTCACCCATGATATTTTCATTTGCCTTATATACATGTGAGAGCTGGACAATGAATAAGGAAGACTGAAGAAGAGTTGATGCTTTTGAGTTGTGGTATAGGCAAAGAATACTTAAAGTACCATGAACTGCTAGAAGAATGAACCAATCTGTCCTGGAAGAAGTGCAGCCAGAATGCTCCTTGGAAGCGAGAATGGCTAGACTTAGACTTACGTACTTTGGTCATGTTGTCAGAAGGGACCATTCCCTGGAGAAGAATATCATGCTTGGTAAAGTGGAGGGTCAGCAAAAAAAGGGAAGGCCCTCAACAAGATGGATCGGCACAGTGGCTGCAACAATGGCCTCAGGTAGGAAAGATTGTGAGGCTGGCACAGGACTGGGCAGTGTTTAGTTCTGTTGTTGCTATGAGTTGGAGATGACTCAACAACACATAGCAACAACAGTACTCCATCAGAGCTTTTCTCTTTCAAAGTTTCCTTGCTTTTCTGAATCATCATGAGTAGCTCCAGGAAGAGTGATGATATTTTTGTTAAGTCTTCCTATCCAAGAACTTGATGTGTCTTTCCAAATTTGGATGCTATGCTTTTGACCATTAATGCTACCTTGTCTGTCCAGTGCTTTATACCCAAGCACTGCACTCTCTATATAAGGGGAGATCTTTTAGGATTTGTGGATTTATTTACTTATATTTTACAAGTAATTTTTCAAATGGTGGTTCTCATTCTGCAATGTGCTAGAATTAGGCAATACTGTAAGAATGAGATTCAATGACGGAAAAGTGACAGTTCAACTCTAAGAGATGATAGGAAAAAAAAAAAAAAAAAGAAAAGAAAACCTATATAAAGCACATATGACCAAAAACCCACTGCCATCAAGTCAATTGTAACTCATAGCAGCCCCCATTGGGTTTCCAAGGCTGTAAATCTTTATGGAAGTAGATTGCCTCATCTTCTTCCCATGGAGCAGCTGGTGGTAGGTTTGAACTGCTGACCTTCTGATCAGTAGCCAAACGCCTTCCCCGTTACACCACAGAGCTCCTTAAAGCACATATAGAAACCTAGCTTTGGTAGTTGTCTGGGTAAATGCCTCTATACCCCTCTTAGCACCTGAATCACGAACATGATGCACACACTGCTCTTTGATCAATGTCATGATGACCTTAATCATAAAGACACATTTAATTATGCTCTGATGTCCCTGTTTATAAATACAGAGATCTTCAAGGTTGACGTATGTGGAAATGGTTACTCTTCATTAAAACAAACATATATGATAAAATAAGGACATAAGTTAAAAGGATCTGTTTGCTGCTGTTCCAAATGGTAATTATTGTTTTTTGTAAGCATTCCAGTGACTTCTTTGTTATATCACTTTCTCTATCTGATATAACTTTCCCTCTTCCCTTTAACTATTCTTTAAGACTTACAGTAAGTTTTCTATACTCTGTGAAGTCTTCTCTTGAACTTCTAAAGGATCAATTAATTAATTAAAGCCATACCATTATGCAGTTGTGGCATTTGTAAATGTTAGTAGCACTTGCCACATAGTGCCATCATTAATTGTTTTACCTGCTGGCTTTTCTTACAAAACTATGAACTTTAAAAAAAATTTTTTTTTCCATATTTTTACGGTGTTCCCTCCCTTCTCCCACTAGAACTGTGAATGTTCTAAGGCCAAGAAGTATATCTTTAGCCCTCTATGATTATTACTATAGCTGGCATCTAGTTAAGTGTAAGAAAATATTTTTGATTGAATGAATGAATGAGGGAGAGAAAGAAAGCTAGAGATAAAGGAGAGGTGAAAAGGGGCAAAATTAAATTAGAATACCTCTATTCACCTTTCCAGATGTGCCACAACCTTGCAGACTTTGGGCATTAATTTGAGAGCACACTTTTATTTTATTTGGAAAAGAAGCTGAATAATTTTTATTTTTGGCAAGGAGATTATATTTCCAAGGCATTGTTTATGTGATCCAAAGCAGTGGTGTGACATATCAAAGGTTTGAAGGTGGTTCTAGAGGCAAGAAGAACTTTTTACTTTTCTTGGTAAAAGAAAATGGTTCTCTCATTTACACTAATGGAAGTGCAGTGATTGAAATACAAATAAGGAAGGCTGTAAGGTAGGAGTGGAATTCCTGGGTGGTGCAAATGGGTGAAACACACAGCTGCTAATCAAAGTATTGGAGGTTTGAGTCCATCCAGAAGTGCCTTGGAAGAAAGGCCTGGCAATCTACTTCTGAAAATTCAGCTTTTGGAAACTTTACGAAACACAGTTCTACTCTGATACACATGGGGTCACCGTGAATCAGATTTGACTGGAAGGCCACTTTTTTTTCTTTTAAATGATATCAGTAAGTCTTTATTGGGTTGGTTACCTTCAATGTGCAGGTACTTGATTTATTTTTTAAAATATAATTTATCTTATTTTTTTGTTGTTCTTGAGAATGTACACAGTGGAACATACACCAACCAGTTCAACAGTTTCTACATATATAATTCAGTGACGTAGATTACATTCTTTGAGTTGTGTACCCATACTCACCGTCTTTTTCTCTCTTGTTCCTTTCCTGTTAACATAAACTCACTGCCCCCTAAGTTTCCTATCTAATCCTTTGAGTTGCTGTTGTCAATTTGATCCCATATAGAAAGATCTTAGAAACAACAGTGTGTGTGTGTTTAAGGTAGGAGTAAACTATTTGAAGAGAATGAGTTGGAATCAGCTCAATGACACACACTACTAACAACAGCATAATCAGGGAAGAAAAACGAGCCATATTTTCTCATCAAGCAAGCCAAGAACAGGTGATAGTAAGTAAGATAGAAAGAGAAACATGCTTATAGAAAGAGAGGTCTAAAGCAGGTCAATCTACTGTTAAGGGATTTCATCCCAGCCAATGCACACATTAAGAAAAATGCCAGAATGTAGAAAAGTGGCTTTATCTCTCAGTAGCGGCAGACTGTTCTCATGCACACACCTGCTAACAAGGTCTACTCTGAAGTTATTCTAGACCTTATCTTTGGAAATAATGCAGGCATGATAAATAAGGTTGGAGAAGAAAAGTACTAAAGATATAATCATAATGTCATCAGGTTTGAATTGCTGATGAAGATCTGTAGCAGTACTAATATAAAAATATGGGGTTTGAGAAAAGCAGACCTTGAAGGAATGCAGAATGAGTTTTGAACTTGGCTGAAATTTTGCAATATACAGAAAATCAAGAATGGAAAAAAAAAAAAAAAAAAGTAGGAACCAGGGGATGGAATATTCCAAATTCAACCCAGTAAGATCAAAGTAATACAGAAACAATGAGGTGAAACAGAGAAGTAAGAGAACATATAAGAGATATAATGAAAGAAATAAAGAGGAAATTTGTGGGAAATTGGCTATGACTGAAGGAAACCAAAATACTAAAAAACTGCAGTGATTAATAGACAATTAACATGAAATAATTGTTTTAACTTTTAAAAAACATTTAAATATGAATCAAATAGAGTAAATGACAATGTAGATTTATTTTGCAAAAGATTGTCCCAAGTCACATAGAGCCCTTCATCTTAGGCTTCAAATCTTTATATACTTAGGGGATATTGATCTGAGTGGCACATTTGACCCCTGTGGTGTTCCAGGGTGCTTTTTTTTTGTTTTTAAATAATGTCTTGCATAGAAAAGCATTTAATGGATGAAAAAGTACAAGAGATAGTTCATCACTGGAAAAAACTTAAGAATAAGGATGTTTATTGGGTTAAGAGTTAAAGAATTTAAAGTATAATTTTATTTATAGTTCCTTAAAGGAAACCTGAAAATGAAACAATGTATAAAGTGAAAGGATTAATTTGCCAGGGAATACTTTTAAATATAGTAAAATATCAAAAAGTTTAACCCCTCAATCCCCTCTAGCTGTCCTATCCCATACCTCATATACTTTGTTGAGTGCAAAATAAAGAGCTCTTCAGATGAGAGATGTTGTTAGATTTTCTGACCTCTCAGCAGTGCAGGAACTACTGTGGGTGCATTTTAATATATGCATACTATTTTAAAGAAAAGTGTTTAAGTATATGGCATACATTTAAACATAGATCTTTTTTTTTTTTTTTTCCCTCTTCATGACTGGGCTTCTGGAAGGAAAGAAAAGAAAATGCTTGTAAATCTCATTGTGTGTGTGTGTGTTGGGTATATACTAGTCTGTGTAAAAGTTTGCTGTATGAAATTAAAAAAATGTAACCTACCTTACTCCAAAATCACATAAGTGCCTTCACCAATCCTACCTTGCCTGGAGAAATTCATGGGCTCAAAGGCTTAGCACCTAGTAAGTACCTACCAAAGAAAGGTGATCCCACAGAATGTGGAAATGATCGAACAATATAATTAATATCGCATGCAAGTAAAATCTTACTGAAGATAATTAAAAAATGGTTGCAGCAGTAAGTATATTGACAGAGAACTTCCAGATGTGCGAGCTGGATTCATAAGAGGATATGGAACAAGGGATATCATTGCTGATGTTAGATGGATCTTGGCTGAAAGCAAAAAAATATCAGAAAGATGTTTACTTGTGTTTTACTGACTACGTAAAAGCATTTGATTGTGTGGATCATAACAAATTGTGGATAACATTGAGAAGAATGGGAATTGGAGAACTCTTAGTTGTATTCATGAGGAACCTGTACATAGACCAGGAGGCTGTCATTTGAATAGAACAAGGGAACACTGCATGGTTTAAAATCAAGAAGGGGAGTGCATCAGGGTTGTATCCTTTTCCCACACTTATTCAATCTATATGCTGAGCAAATAATCTGAGAAGTTGGACTATATGAAGAAGACCGTGGCATCAGGATTGGAGGAAGAGTCATTAACAACATACGATACACTGAAGACACAACTTTGTTTGTTGAAAGTGAGGATGACTTGAAGCACTTACTGATAAAGGTTGAAGAACACAATCTGCAGTATGGATTACATCTGAATATAAAGAAAACAAAAATCCTCACAACTGAACCTATAAGCAGCATCATGATAAATGGAGAAAAGATTGAAATTGTCAAAGACTTCACATTGCTTGGTTCTACAGTTGATGCCAATGGAAGCAACAGTCAGGACATCAGATGATGTAAAGCACTGGGCAAATCACCTGGAACCAAATCCTTTGGCACTTCTTTCAAGCAAAGATGTCTTCTTGGGGACTAAGGTGTGCCTGACACAAGCCATAATATTTTCAGTTGCCTCATATACATGTGAGAGATGGACAGTGAATGAGGAAGACTGATGAAGAATTGATGCTCAAAAGTTGTGTTGCTGGTGAGGAATGCTGAGAGTACCATGGACTGCTAAAACAACTAACAGATCTGTCCTGGAGGAAGTGCAGCTGGAGTGCTCCTTGGAAGTGGGAATGGCCAGACTTCGTCTCACCTACTTTGGTCATGTTGTCAGAAGGGACCATTCCCTGGAGAGGGATGTCATTCTTGGTAAGGTGGAGGGTTGACGAAGGAGGGGCAGGCCCTCAATGAGATGGATTGACACAGTGGCTGTGGCGATGGGCTCAAGTACACCAGGGATCACGGAGGTGGCACGGGACTGGGTCATGTTTCATTCTGCTGTGCATAGGGTTGCTATGAGTTGGAGATGACTCCACGGCACCTAACAACAAGTACCTACTAGTAAATGCTTGTTCAGGTAACAGGGACATCTTGCTCTAAGTAATAGATATATTTGTAAACAAACCATGTAAAAAGTTAAATTTTTTAGTACCTGTATTTTCCCATGAAGGGTTCTGGTGGTGTAGTGATAAAAGCATTTGGCTGTTAACTAAAAGGTCAGTGGTTCGAACCCAACAGCTGCTCCACAGGAGAAAGATGAGTCACCCTGCTTCCATAAAGATTTACAGCCTTGGAAACCTATGGGGCAGTTCTACTGTCTTCTGTAGCGCCACTATGAGTTGGAAATGACTCAATGGCAGTGAATTTTATTTTTGATTTTGTGTATTTTCCCATTAGTGAAAACATTTTTTTTTCTTACTTTCGCAGTGAAATTCTGATACATAAGGTAGAGCTTATACTTGTAGGTACTTGCTCATATTTCTGGTATTCAGTTATTCATTTTGTATAGTTCCTAATATTTTACTGTTTGATTGTCTGTTCTTTAATCTCTGGGTCAAGTAGTTCCTAAGCTACTAGCAAATTTATTTCTGGAAATTTAGAATCTCAAGTAGATCCCTCAGTATATTGCGCTGGATAGATACTTAATATACTGCTTGTTAAATGTAGCTTATAAAAGCTTTTCACAATAATCCTAAGAGGGAGATCCAAACAAAACAAAAGTAGTTGGCATCGCATCAATTCCGATTGAGGATGACCCCACATGTTACAGAGATGAACCCTATGTGCTCGATAAGGGTTTCAAGAGGAAGAGTATTGTTATTATGAGCCATTGAGCTGGTTCCAACTTATAGTGAATCTTTGTATGACAGAACCAAAAACATTGTTGGGTCCTGTGCCATTGTCAGAATCATTGGTGTGTTTTTTTTAGCTCTTTGTTGCAGCCACTGCATCAGTCCATCTTTCTGAGAGTCTTCTTTTTTTTCTATAACCTTCTACTTTACCAGGCTCGATGTCCTTCTGCGGGGATTGGTTCATCCTGATAACATGACCAAAGTACAAGAGAAAAAGTCTCGCCAGCCTTGGTTTTAAGGAGCATTCTGGCTGTACTTCTTAGATTTGGTCATTCTTCTGGCTGTCCATGGTATATTTAATATTCTCTGCTAACATCATAATTCAAATGCATTATTCTTCAGTCTTCCTTATTCAATGTCCAACTTTCCAGGGCATATAAGGAGATTGAAAATATGGCATAGTTTAGGTGTAGCTTAGTCCTCAAGCTGATGTCTTTGCTCTATAACATTTTAAAGAGGTCTTTTGCAGCACATTTGCCCAGTGCAATACATTGATTTCTCAACTGCTGCTTCCATGGGCTTTGATTGTAGATTCAAGTAAAACAAAATTCTTGACAACTTCAGTCTTTTCTCCTTTTGTCTTGACATTGCTTAGTGGTCCAGTTGTGAGGCTGCTGGTTTTCATTATGTTGAGTTGTAATCCATAATGAAGAACTTTCTTCTTTGATTTCTATCGGTAAGTGCTTCAAGTCCTTTTTGCTTTCAGCGAGCAAGGTTGTGTCATCTACATATCACAGCTTGTTAATGAGTCTTCTGCCAATCCTGATGTCACATTCTTCATCAGATAGTTCAGCTTCTTTACTTATTTACTCATCATACAGATTGATTAAGTACGGTGAAAGGATGAAACCCTGATGTACATTTTTAATGATTTTAAACTGTACAGTATCTCCTTGTTCTATTTGAACAACTGCCTCTTGGTCTATGTGCAGGTTCCACATGAGTACAATTACGTGTACTGGGATTCCCATTCTTTGCAATGTTTTCCATAATTTGTCATGATACAAACAGTCATATGTCTTTAATATAGTCATAAAACAGATAAACATCTTTCTGGTATTCTCTGCTTGCAGCCAAGATCCAGCTGACATCAGCAATAAAATCACTCATTCCATGTGTTTTTCTGAATCTGACTTGAATTTATGGCAGTTCCCTGTCTGTGTACTGCAGCAATCATTTTTGAATTATCTTCAGCATAATCTTATTGTACGTGATATTAATGATATTGTTTGATATTTTCCTCATTCTGTTGGATTACCTTTCTTTGGAATAGGCACAAAAACAGCTTTCTTCTAGTTGGTTGGCCTGGTAGCACTCTTGGTATACATGAGTGAGTGCTTCCTGTGTAACATCAATTTGTTGAAACATCTCAGTTGGTATTCTGTCAGTTCTTGGAGTCTTATGTTTCACCAGTGCCTTCAGTGCAGCTTAACTTCTTCCTTTGGTACTATGAGTTCTTGATCATATGCTATCTTCTGAAATGATTAAATGTTGACCAATTCTTTTTTTGTACAGTGACTGTATTCTTTCCATGTTTGCTTTTTTTAAATTTTATTGTGGTGAAAATATATACAACAAGACATTCACTAACATAACAACTTCTCCATTTACAGCTCAGGGACATTGAGTACATTTTTCATATTGTGCCACCATTATTACTATCCTTTTCCTAAATATTGTACCACCTAGTAGCATAAACTCAATGACCCACAAACAAAAGCTTCCTCCTTCCCTCTCCCTCCTACCTCTCGTAACCACTAATAATCTTTGGGGAGTGTGTGTGTGTGTGTGTGTGTGTGTATAAATATATATATATATATATTTTTCTTCCATCAACCTATCTAGAAATTTTCCCTCCCATCTCTTGTAACCAACAAAGAAAGTGTCCTTCTATGTATAAACCTTTCCTTGCCTTTTTACAATAACAGACTAATACAATATTTGTCCTTCTGTGATTGACTTATTTCACTTAGCATAATGTCCTCCAAATTCAATCATGTTATGTGGTGTTTTGCAGATTATACATTATACTTGAGGGTTGTGTAGTATTCCATTGTGTGTATACACTATAGTTTGTTGATCCATTCCTTGGTTCCTTCCAAGTTCTTTTGATTCTTCCTGTGTCTTTCAATATTTTTCCCATAGAATCCTTCATTATTGCAATTTGAAGCCTGAATTTTTTCTTCAGTTCTTTGAACCTAAGAAATACTGACTTTATTTTTCCTTTTTGTTTTTCTAACTCCAGGTCTTTATATATTTCATTATAATACTTGGTCTTTTCAAGCTGACCTTCCAAATCTGTTGAGCTCTTTTACTTCATTATTTCTCTCATTTGCTTTAGCTACTCTACATTGAAGAGCAAGTTTCAGAGTCTCTTGTGACATTCATTTTGGTCTTTTCTTTCCTTCCTGTCTTTCTAATGACCTTTGCTTTCTTCATGTATGATGCTCTTGATATTGTTCTACAGTTTGTCTGGTCTTTGGTCATTAGTGTTCAGTATGTCAAATCTGTACTTGAGATGGTCTCTAAATTCAAGTGGGATATACCCAAGGTTGTACTTTGGTTCTTGTGGAATTGTTTTAACTTTCTTCAGCTGCAAATTGAAATTAGATAGGAACAATTGATGCTCTGTTCCACAGTCAGCCCCTGGCCTTCTTCTGGTGATATTGTGCTTCTCCAGCATCTTCTTTCCATAGGTGCAGTCAATTTTATTTCTGTGTATTCCATCCTGTGAGGCCTATGTGTATTATTGCAGTCATGTTGTTGAAAAAGATATTTGCAATGAATAAATCATTGGTCTTGCAAAATTCTATCATGTGATCTCCAGCATCATTTCTCTTACCAAGGCCCTATTTTCCAACATGGATCCTTCTTCTTTGTTTCTAGCTTTCACTTTCTAATCAACAGTAAATTATCAGTGCATCTCTCTCTCTCTCTCTCTCTCTCTCTTTTTTTTTTTTTTTTTAATTGTGCTTTGGGTGCAAATTTACAAGCCAGACTTGTTTTACATTCAATAGTTTATGCACATCTGATTTCACAGTTTCAGTGTATCTTGATTGCTGTTTGATCAGTTTCAGATTGAAGAAGTTGGTTAGAATCTTGAATTACTTCATCTTTTGCATTTGTAGTTGGTGCATAATATTGTTCTTCCTTGTAGGTGTAGGATATTATCCTATCATTGACAATGTTGCATTTCAGGATAGATCTTGAAATGTTCTTTTAAATGGTGAATGTGATCATTCCTCTTCAATTTGTCATTCCCAGCATAGTAGAACATGTGACTGTCTGATTCAGAATGGTTAATACAAGTCCCTTTTAGCTCACTAAAGTCTTTGATACTGATCTTTCTGTGTTTCATTTTATTTTTTGGCAACTTCCAATTTTCCTAGATTTATAACTCCTACATTCTATGTTCCAATTATTATTATTAATTTTTTAGAAGAGGCTGTAGTTTGTGTTGGCATATAGAACATTTTTATAGTAGTTGTTTTCTTTTCCTTTTTTATTATTTTTAAATTGTGACTTGGGTGAAAGTTTACAGAGCAAATTCATTTTCCATACAGCAGTTCACATACACTGTGTCTCATGACATTGACTACAATTTACCACAATGCAACAGCTCCCCTTCCACTTCTTCCTGATAGCTACCTCTTCCCTATATCCATCCCTCCATGCACTCCTGCCCCCTGAGCTGTCTTCCTGTGCATAAACAGTCTTTCTTTCTCCCATGATTGTTCTCTCCAAGGAGTGTATCTACCTCAGGTAAATGTTTAACTCATATGCCTGTGTTTTGCTTGGCTGGAAGCCACAGTTCTGGTTTAATTCCAGACCTGAAGGACAGCTAGGGGCCATAGTCTCAGTGGTTCCACCAGGCTCTATCAGACCAGCAAACCTGGTCACCCTTTTTTTTTTTTTTCCCCGCAAATGATTTTGAGTTTTATTCCACATTGTTCTTCCTCTCTAGCCAGGATCTCCTACATAGATCCCCCTCCAAGTGGTTGACAGTGGTAGGTGGGCACCATCTAGTTCTTCTGGTCTCATAGTCATATAGGCTGAAGATCACATGTTGTACCAGTCACTTGGATTAATTGTTTCCATGAGTCTTTGGTTTTCTTCATTCTTCTTTGCTCTGGACGAGGAGAGACCCACCATTGCATCTAGATGGCTGCTTGCATGCTTTTAAGATCCCAGTTGCTACTCGCCAAAGTAGGAGGTGGAACAATGCTTTGTGTTTTATGTTATGCCAATTGAACTTGATGTCCCCTGCGACTATGGTCCCAAACCCACAGGTTCAACTAGTTGCTCCCTCTGGGTAGCTGGCTGTGCCAAGCAGTGACTACAGCCTTGTCCCTTGTCAGCAATACTATACACCTGGGAATTCTTACACCTGTAGAACCATTGTCTGCCAACCCTATACATGGTCGTAGGCACACTGCCCGCTGCAAAGACATACCTAATAGGTTAGCCTGTCTACCCATTTATGCAACCATATACCCATTTTGTCTTCACTGGCAACATAGTACTGTATGTGCAAAAGGTTTCATCTTTGTTGTTTGCACCTCCTATGTACCTCTCTATGTCTTCCTCTTCCTCAGTGCCACCATGTTGATCACTCACATTTGGTACATTGCCCTTCTTTTCACCCAAATCAACTTATATCTACCTATCTAATAGCGTTCCCTCCCCTCCCCTCCTACCTTTGTTGTTGTTGTTGTTGTTATGTGCCGTCGAGTTGGACCTGACCCGTAGCGACCCCTCTGTGGGTTTCTGAGGCAGTATCACTACGGAAGTAG
>NW_006921713.1:4376908-4383445 GCF_000298275.1 Orycteropus afer afer | reverse complement strand
GTCGAGTCGGCCCCGACTCATAGCGACCCCTCCTTGGGTTTCCGAGGCAGTATCACTAGGGAAGTAGGATGGCGCAACCTTCCTTCCGAGGAGTGGCTGGTGGGTTTGAACCGCCAGCTGTCTGGTTATCAGGCAAGTGTCTTAGCCACTATGCTACCAGAGCTCCTAATAATAATAATAGCAGTTTTAAAACAGACAAAAACAAACAAACTAAAAAACAGAAAACAGAAAAAAAAAAAAAAAAAAATTGGGGCAGGGCCCCCAGTCTCTGTCTAAGCACACAGACTGGGATGGAATTCCTGCCGGCCTAGATGATAGGTGGGAGCGAGGGATGGCTGCACCTCTGTACACCAAGAGGGTGTGGGGTATGAGAGTAACAAGGGGAATGCCTCAGTTTTCCAATCGTCCATGTCCAGAATGTTCTTGTGGTTCCAGGCAACTAGAGCCTGTTTTTAAGTCCCTGGAATCTGGGAGAACACTATCGCTTTAAATATCCAAAATGATCAAACTGCTTGTAAACATTCAAAATGGCTTCGCCCTCTGGACAGGCAAAAGTCCACAGCCCAGTCCACCTTCCTCTTTGCTTCTTCCCCTTTTATTTACCAGCCACCAAGGCAGTCATCTGTGCCGTCCCTGGCTGGCAGGGCTGATTTTCAGGTTAATTCTTAGGCCCTACCACTACTCGGCAATATCCAAGCTGTCTGTGTCGTCAGGATTGCTGCTAGACCGCAGCTCCATATGTCTCCTTTTTTGGTATCTTCATGCAAATTCTTCTGCTAATTGAAGTTTAGTCCACTTCTTTATCCTTCCCTTCAAAGTTCAGGGGTCCAGGATTATCTTCTGTATCTGTTTTAATTGGTTCCCTTTTCTTGGTTGAAGAGGGTCTGTGGAGTCTTTTTGCCTATTCCGTCGTCTTACCTATGTTCCAATTATTAATGGATGTTTGCAGCTGTTTCTTCTTGTTTTGAGTTGTGCCACATCAGCAAACAAAGATTGCAAAAACTTTACTCCATCCACACACGTTGTTAAGGTCAACTCTGCTTTGAGGAGGCAGGTCTTCCCCAGCCATGTTTTGAATGTTTTCTAACCTGAGAAGTTCATCATCCAGCACTATATCAGACAGTGTACCGTGGCTATTCATAAGGTTTTCACTGGCCAGTTTTTTCAGAAGCAGATCAGTAGGTCCTTCTTCCCAATCTGTCTCAATCTGGAAACTCCACTGAAACTTATCTACTATGGGTGTTGTTGCTGGTATTTGAAATACCAGTGGCATGACTTCCAGCATCACAGCAACATGCAGGCCACCGCAGTATGAGAGACTGATGAGTGAAGTGTGGAAGAGGGAGATAGATGGTATTTACATTATCCTTCCTTAACAGACAAAATCCTAAGGCTTAGGAGTTAATCAACTAGACATAGGCTACGCACTGTGTATGTTGCAGAATACTTAAAATCTCTAGAGTCCAAATTCCATTCTTTTATCATTGCACAGTTCTTTTCTCCACCTTGTAATCAATCTGTACATAAAATATTATGTATAAGCTATGTTTAACATTTGAATCATGCAGTATCCCCTTGTTCTGTTCAAATGACAGCCTCCTGATCTATGTACAGGGAGTGGGTCAAGGTTGTATCATTTCACCATACTTATTCAACTTGTATGCTGAACAAATCATCTGAGAAGCTGGATTACACGAAGAAGAGCATGGCATCAGGATTGGAGGAAGACTCATTAACAACCTGTGATACACAGATGACACAACTTTGCTTGCTGAAAGTGAGCGTGACTTGAAGCACTTACTGATGAAGATTAAAGACTAGAGTCTGCAGTATGGATTACACCTCAGTATAAAGAAAACAAAAGTTCTCACAACTGGTCCAATAAACAGCTTCATGCTGGGTGGAGAAAAGATTGAAGTTTTCAAGGATTTCATATTACTTGGTTCTGCAATCAACATCAATGGAAACAGCAGTCAAGATGTCGGACAATGTATTGTATTGGGCAAATCTGCTGCAAAAGACCTCTTTCAGGTGATTAAGAGCGAAGATTCATCTTGAAGACTAGGGCACACTTAACCCAAGCCATGGTATTTTCATTCACCTCTTAGGCATGTGAGAGCTGGACAATGAATAAGGAAGACCAAAGAAGAGTTGATGTTTTTGAGTTGTGGTGTTGGAGATGAATGCTAAGAGTACCATGGTCTGATAAAAGGACTAACAAATCTGTACTGGAAGAAGTGAAGCCAGAATGCTACTTGGAAGCGAGAATGGCCAGACTTTATCTCACCTACTTTGATCATGTTGTCAGTTGGAACCATTCCCTGGAGAAGGTTATCATGCTTGGTAAAGTAGAAGGTCAATGAAGAAGGGGGAGGCCCTCAATGAGATGGATTGACACAGTGGCTTCAATGATGGGTTCAGGTATATCAAGGATTGTGAGGCTGGCACAGGACCAGGCAGTGTTTCATTCTACAGTGCATAGTTTGGCTATGAGTTGGAGATGACTCGACGGTACCTAACAACAAGAACAACAACATGTTTAACATTTTGAGGCACAGGTGTATTTCTGGAGTCCTTGAATGAAATCAGTATGTTGATCTGTACTTTCTAATGAGGAAGCCTGGTAGTGCAATTGGTAGTGCTCACCTGCCAACCATAAGGTTGGCTGTTTGAACCTACCAGTGGCTCTGAGGGAGAAATAACCTGCCAATCTTTTAATGTAAAGACTACTGCCTAGAAAACCTTATGGGGCAGTTCTATTCTGTTATATATAGGGTTGCTATGAGTCAGAATTATCGTGACAGCATACAACAACAACAACAACAACAACTTTCTATTTAGGATAAGAAGAGTGAGACAATAAAGGATAACATTATTTGGAGAAAAAGGATGGGAAGTGGTTGATGTGAAATAAATATAAAAGGGAAAAATAAAAGCAACTCCAGGACCTCACCCATGATAACAACAACAACAAAAAAAGCCAAATGCACTGCTATCAAGTAGATTCTGACTCATAATGACCCTGTAGAGCAGAGTAGAACTGCCCCATAGGGTTTCCATGACTGCACATCTTTATGGAAGCAGATTGCCTCATCTTTTTCCTGTGGAGCGGCTGATGGGTTTGAACTGGTGGATAAGTTTTTGGTTAGCAGCTGAATGTTTTAACCACTGTGCCACAGAGCTCCTTCTTGCCCATAATAAGCCCCCAGTAAATCCTTGCTGAGAGGAGTATACCTAGAGGTGAAAGATCTTACCTTAGACAGCTTTTTTTTTATATTTACCTGCTCCGCTGATGGCCCTGTGACGATGTTCTTCGAAAATGAGCAGGTTCACAACTTAAAACTGTAGCATGGTATCTCAGTTTCCTAGTGCTGCTATCACAGATATATCATGCAGGGTGGCTTTAAAGAGCAGAAATTTATTTTCTCATGTTTAGTTCGGACATTTAGTTCTGGAGGCTAAATGTCCATATCAGAGTGACTGGATGGCACATAACAACAACAACAACAACAAAGCTATGTAGATTCCTTCCTTGTAGTAGTGCCCTGAGTGTTGTTTCTGTGACAATGGTCACAGGACATCTATCTTCCATACCCCTCTCTGTCTTATCTACCCTTTTATTCATTCAGAAGTGATTAGGTTTAGGACATGTCATGCACTGATATGGCTTTATTAGCACAACACTGAAAACCCTATTTCTAAATAGGATTATATCTACAGATAGGGGTTAGAATTCCAAGACACATTTTTTTTTTCAGATGGAGGGAGGGAGAAGAGGGAGGCACATCTCAATCAATAACACTTGGGTTCTTTACTATAGTTCTTATATACTTTCTGGTTCTACCACCTGGGTGTTGAGGGGCCAGATAAGAGTGATAATCAAAGTGGACCTTTCTGTTGTTTACCTAGTAAAGGCCTAGAAGAAATGTTAAAGCTGAGGACAGTCTGAGAATGAAAGAATGGAGCAGATAAGGTAGAAGGATGGAAGAGAACAAAATGGCACTGGGGCATATTTGGAAGGAAGTCACAGTATGAAATGAGGGGAATTGAAATCTGCCCATGAAGAGTGGTTGAAAGGAAAGTGCAAGCCTGATTTAGGAAGGAAAACATCATTTGAAGGCATTTCCTGAAAAGGGAAGATTCTTCTGTATTACTTCAAGGTAGTAGGACTGGGACCAACTGTTAGAAGTTCTTGGAAGATGGATTTTGACCTGGTATAAGGAAAAGTTTTGTTATAATCAAAGTTGCCCCAAAATTGGGTGGGCCACTTCAGGAGATAGGAGATGTTTGAGACAGGCTGGACATGACCTGATGGATACAATATTCAGTAGTCATTCACAATCCCTTCTGAGATACTGTCATTCTGTGAAATTGAAAAAGCATTTTACACATGTACACACACACACACGTGCACACATGTGTGTTTATATGTGTATATATGTGAAATTTCTGTGTCAGTTACCATCCAGTGCAGATAGGGTCCACAAATAGAGGAATAATGGGAAATGAAGAGAAATAGGGTTCTTCCTCTGTTGTTTCATTATTTTCTGTAAAGAGCTAAAGAAGTTAGGAAAAAATATTTTGAATCAAGCCAGCAAACTTGAATTCAGGTACAAAAGATTGATTTTTCCCTCTAAGCAATGTTGGATGGTCTTGTGGAGAGGGAAAATCTACTAGATATTAAATACCTTTATCCGCAAAAAGCATTTGGTAAGGTTCTCAATGGGAGATTAATGGCCAAAATAAAGAATGAGACATTAGGAGATAAATTTGCTTATGAGCAAGAGACAGAGAGTAACAGTAGAAGGAAATATTTTTTAGATTGGAAAGGAGTGACATACAGCACAAGCCGGGAATCAGTTTTGGGACCTATGGGTTTTTCACTTTATTTTTATTGGACTTTGTAATAAAAATACAGATCTTCAAACAGTCCAAGACAGAATGAGTAATACTACAAGCATCAGTAATCAAAAGTTATTCTCTATCATAAACTAAATGACTGATAATAAATACTGACACAAGACTACACAATGGTACCGTATTATTATAAAGTGGAGCATGCGATTCTCTTGTGTTCTCTTTTCCTGCATGGGTGAATATTTCTTTATTTGCTTTTTTTTTTTTGGAAAAATATTTGTAGGTTTCTAGGGTTACTTTATAAGCCAAATAAATGAAAAACATTTTTTTAAACCTGGAAAGATGTGTTAACTGAGGGAAAAACTGGTTGAAGCAAGACAAAAGTTATATTGCCATCACTGGAATAAAGAAATTAGGGACCCTGTGTGTTAAATTGCTCAGTGAGCTATTCAGTAAAGAGACTTAAGGAGTGAGGAGGCGTTCTTGAAATCATCAGGTTATTCTGTACTCATGACTTTAATGGAAGCATATGCAAAAAAGTCATTGTTAGAACGATGAAACTACATATCTGAGGGAGTGAAATATTATAGTATGGAACTTTTTTCTTTCATTTTCATTTTAACATAATGGCTGTAAAAAATCCATAAAATTCAGTGATTGTATATGTATCCGTTGTCCTCCTAGGAAACGTATGTGGGAAACATACTTCTTAAATGGGAATTTTGCCTGCAACTGCTTTTGTCTAAGTCACTTAACTGTCTTTACAAATTCACCTCTGTTTCTCCTCGATTTCTACACTGTCAGATAAACCAAGAGAAATAGAGCAAATAAACATTCAAAAGTTAACTTGTAAAAGTTGTAAATGCTTTGAAAGCTGGAAAAGATTATCTAGTATAAAGTGACTTCTTTAACCTCAGACATTTCATTTTACTGGTGAGAAAACCAAGATCCAGAAAGGTCAAATTCACAAGGAATTTGTCCATAGTCAAGTAACTAACGTCAAAACAAAGTGTAGAACAAGGTTCTGAACCTTAGCTACCCATTGGAATCTCCTCAAGAGCTTCTTAAGTAAACTGATGAAAAGATCCTACCCTCTGAGATTCTGATTTTAGTGAAGCTAAGAGAATGTGTACTTTAAAAAACCTCCCCTTGTGCTTGTACTATGTAGGCAGGAATGGGAACCTATGATCTAGGGCGTAGATTTCCTACTGTTAAGAGGTCTTTCCACTCATACTTGTAGTTTAGAAATTATTTAGAGAGAGAATTTCAAATTCTAGGGATAGAAGGCTAATGAACCTTCAGCATAGACAATCAACAACTAACAAAGCAATTGTTCTAGCAGTTGCTAGACAAATTGCTTGCTTTGAACTTTGAAAATATATCCCCATAGAAACAAGGTTGAAAATGATTATTAGGTCTGTAGGTTAGCCCAGAGGGAGTCTTGAAGTGAAGTGGTTAAGCACTCGGTTGCTGATTGAAAGGTTCACTGTTCGAACCCATTGCCTCTTCTATGGGAGAAAGATGTGGCAGTCTACTTCCTTAAAGATTTATAGCCTTGGAAACCCTATGGGGCAGTTCTGCTCTGTCTTGTCAGGTCTCTATGAGTTGACAGCAGTGGCAGCAGGTTCGGTTCGTTTTAGGCTAGCCTGGAGTTAAAATAAGGAGCTCTGGTGAGGTAGT
>NW_006921713.1:4361794-4376132 GCF_000298275.1 Orycteropus afer afer | reverse complement strand
CATAGTGCCTAAGGCATTTGACTGCTAACTAGAAGGCTGGCGGTTCAAACCCATTAGCCACTCCTCGGAAGGAAGATTGGGCAATCTACTTCTATAGTGATACAGCCTCAGAAACTCAAGGAAGGGTTGCTATGAGTCGAATCTGACTCTATGGCAGTGAGTTTGGTTTGGAGTGGTGGTGTAGTGCCTAAGGCATTTGACTGCTAGCCAGAAGGCTGGTGGTTCAAACCTACCAGCCACTTCTTGGAAGAAAGTTTGTGTGGTCTACTTCCATAGTGATACCTCCTCAGAAACCCAAAGAGGGGTCACTATGAGTCGGATTCAACTTGACAGCAGTGAGTTTGGTTTTTTTTTTGAAGAACATTTTTCACCCTTCCATTACCTTGCTGGTGTTGTCAAGGTTTAACCTCCTTCCATTTCCAATTTGCTAGATGTAGGGTTTAAATAGAAACTTCCCCAAGTTCATGCTTTGTTAGGAATTGAAAAGAATGAGGACTACAGTGAAGACTGAGGGATGGAGACCAGTCAGAAAGAGAGGAGCCAGGGTTTCTGGCAACTATTTGTCCTGTGACATTTCTTCCTTCTAAATAAGCTTGTCCAACCTGTATTTATTGAACATAAGAAGGTTGGGCAATCTACTTCCGTAGTGATACCGCCTCGGAAACCCAAGGAGGGGTCGTATGAGTCGAGTCTGACTCAACGTCACATAACAACAACAACAACATATATTTATCATATAATATTTATCAGCCAGTAATTCTGAACATTGGAGAGGAGAGAGAAGAAAGAAGAGAGAATAATAAAACAGAGCCTCTGCCCTTTGAAAACTGACAGTATGTTTTAGTCTGATAAGGAAGTGAAAATAGTTTATGATTGGCCTTTTTGGGAAGGCAGGGACACTTAGACCAGGAGCTACAGGAACATGGCTAACCAGCTCTTGAGGATTCTTAGAAGAGCTCGTAAAGCAAGTGCCATTTGTATTGTAATCCTTAGGTGCAGCTGTAGGAAAAGGGCATTTCAAGCAGAGCAGTAGTGCTCTTTTATATATGCAGATGTGAAAGAGCAAGTGTTGGTGATAATCTGGTGTAGTTGGAGAGGAGAGTAAATGGAAAAGTGGTAGGGGAGGAGAGAAATGAAGCTGGTAGGTAGCTTGGGGCTTCATGTCATGCTTAAATAATTTGGATTTCTTGCTTTGTCTAGAAAACACCTTTGAAAATGTTTAACCTGAGGAATGAGTAATTGACTGAGTACTTTCTTCATTCATTTATTCATTTTCTTATCAAGGTTGTTTGAAGTCTGCTGTATGCCAGGCACTGGGGGTAAAGATAAGTAAGCTGTAGTAGTCTTCTCAGAAACATTTTGTGTAGTTCTGGAGTGATACTCTCATTTTTATTTTAGGGACATAACCTTGGCAGCAGTGTATTTAGGCTGGAGAGAGGAAACAGTTTAGGAAGCCGTTACAAATAACAGTCTAGCTGACTGAATTAAGGGACCCAATTGAACGGAGACAATGTGGTGGGGATGGAGATTAGTGGACAGATGTGGGAGAGAATGTTGTGGTTAGTTGCTGGTGACCCCATGCACAGTAGAATGAAACACTGCATGGTCCTGCTCCATTCTCCAGATTGGTAGCAGATTAGACCCTTGTGGTTATTGAGTTTTCATTGGCTCATTTTCACAAATAGATCACCACACCTTTCTTCCTGATCTTAGTCTGGAAGCTCCACTGAAACCTGTTCAGCAATTTACCAACATGCAAGATGCCACCGATGAGTGGTGGCTACACATGAGGTGTATTGGTCAGGAATTGAGCCCAGTCTTCCTGCACAGAAAGTCAGAATTCTATTTACTGAACCACCATTGCAGGAGAGATCAAGGGGGCAGAATTAATAGTATTTGGTGAGTGATTGCATGCCACATAGGGGAAGGAGAGGACAAACCCAAGTGATAATGGTGTCGTTTGTTAGGATAGGGAATTCAAGAGGAGCAAAGTTTTTCTTCCCTAGCCCAGAATTGGATCCTCTCCACTTCCCTTTGTAAGACCTCCACCTGCTCATTCTATTGCTACTTTATTGCCAAATGCAGCAATCTTACCACTTTTCCTCTACTTTCTAGTTCTTGTAACAAGGAAAAAAAAATAATGTTTTAAAGGAAATCTGATTAAGGTTATGAATATAAAAGGAAAGAGAGGCTATTATTCTGTTTCGAAAGCATTAGCAAGACGAAGGATGTAATGTGAGATGGAGAAGTAATATAGTTGTTTTGGTGATTCAGGAGGAAAAGGGAATTCATGATTTTACTTGAATTATCTGGGTGATGCTTTACTTTGCTGGTGCCCCAAGAATGAGTGTTATAGTATGCTTTTTGTGAAAAATTTATCACCAACTGGGGCATCGAAAGTAAGTTTGCTATGTTACAAAGCTGCTAAATTGGGCAGGGACGACAGAGGAGGCACTGAATAGTCAATGAAATTGGAAAGATTTTAGATCATCCATGTCACACAAACTAGCAAAAGGCTGTTTGCAGAATGTTATCTGCTATCACACTGGTTTGATATTAACATTCTAGTGAATAATTAAAATATTCCTGTTTATTTTTTAATAAAAAGAAAAAGCATATAAATTACCTCAGAGTTTATAATGTTACCCATAGTTGCATCCATTCGATGTTGAGATTTCTGACAAGAATAGGAGATTAGATTAGTTAGACAATTAAAAAACAAATGTTCTTCTGCCTTCCTCTGCATTCTCATTTTATAGTGTTCATTATTTTAATGCCTTTTAAAAATATAAAATAAAAATCTTTAAAACTGCTTTGGGACATTTTCATAATAGATGATATTTTCTAAATTGAGTGGTTATTAAATATATTTTTCTGCTGAAATTATTTTTGAAGTACATTTCTCATTTTTACTTTGTGCTCATAAGCACACACCCAGGAATAGCTGATAATCTATTTCTTCCTGCTTTGCTTTTTAAAATCCAGATTCTCATGAGGTGATCAGGTACTTCCTTATAATTGAATATACTTTTCAGTTAAACCAACCCTTTTCCACTAACCATTTTCTCTGCTTGTTCCTTTAACACTACAGTGGAAAAGTTCAGTTTTTTTATTCAAGACATTTGACTCAGAGAAAAGAGTGACTCACACAGAAACCATAAAGAGATTCATGTTCGAAGCAAAGAGAGAAACACAAGCGTTTGTGAAGCTGTAGACTTAAAGTCTTGAGTCATGTTTGGTGCTGTTAAAGCTGTACAGCTCTAAGCATATTTGGGACTATCAGGTCCCACCAATTTCCAGAGGGTCTGCCTGAATTTATGTCTATTAGCTGGCATAGGCTGTGTAATAGAGCAGCAACAGGGAAAGGGGGCATTGGTAGTTCAGTGGTGTAGTTCTCACCTTTCATGTGAGAGACCCTGGTTTGATTCCCAGCCAGTGTACATCATGTGCAGCCACTACCTGACTGTCTGTCTGTAGTGTTAAAACAAAAATCTTTCTCAAAGTTAATTTGCAGAACACAGAAAAAGAGTCTAGCCTGAAAATCAGATTGGAGCTCCTAGGGAACAAAGAAAAGAGTCAGGGTTTTATAGTAACAAGCATACCGGGAACTTTAGCTGCTTGGCTTGTGGAAGAGTTGAAATGGCAGGTGAAGATTGGTTGGCATGGATGTAAACAACTGTAAAAGTGGTACTGCTCTTTGTTCAAAAGAAGAGATTGATGAGGTACTGACAAACAGGGACCTGAAAGGCTGATTTGCTGATGTGGGCCTGGCATGAGTGACTCCGTATTAGGTTAGTTATTGAAATTATCAGTGCAGACTTGAGTGTTGCTATGATGCTGAACAACTTTCAGTGGGGCTTCCAGAGAGACAGATTAGGAGGAAATGCCTGGCAGTCTACTTCTGAACATCAGTCACTGAGAACCTTATGGATCACAAGGATCCAGGCAGCAGCTGATCATGGGGCTAGCACAAGACAGGCAGCATTTCATTCTGTTGTGCATGGGGTCACCATGAGTCAGGGGCCAGCAGAGGAGAAATGCCACTGAGGAAGGACAACAGTGGAGTAAACTGTATCAAAGGAAGGATTTTCTGAGGGAAGTGAGGTAATAAATTGGGAGAACATTAAGACCGACTCCTCTGTCTCCTGCTCCCCAGAGGCAGAAATGAGTGGCACATTGGAGAAGGAGGCATTAAGTCAGAAACATCATTGAGTGTTCGGGTGCTTTGGGAACTTAAAAAGGAAATCACAATGTGGGCTTTTCAGGCAATATATCACTTTCCTTAGTGCCCAAATAGGTCCAATCAAATAAAATTAGGTTAATGGTTAGCAGGCATTTTAGAACAGCAAGCTTATTCTTCAACTTTAAATTATTGGTTAGAGAAATTGCAAGTACAGAAAGAAATACCAGGTAGGTATTTCTTATGTAGATAAATGTGTTCTTTTTCAGGTAAATCTTATATATATAAGATTTAAATGTGGTTCTTATACATGATAGATTACTCAGGAAGTAACAAGAACATTGCCAGAGAAATTGAAAAGGCCCTTGCTCCTCGGAACTACTTCTTGGGATTTCCGTCCTCTTCTTCCCATATTTCCTTAGCTAGCTGATGTATACAAGTGTTCTCTTGAAGTGTCATTTTGTCTTGGACAGATAACGGTGGTGGGAATAGAAACTCTTTTTCCCTTTGTTCTACAGCTTTTACTTCCCTCGGTTCAGTGCTAGTCATATTGGCTGCACCCTTCTTCTTCTTCTCATCTCTATCAATCACCAACATTGTCCCATCTCTGTGGGGCAGTTCTCTGGTGAGATTGTGTTTGGATTTTCTCTGAAATAGAAGTGATCTAACCTCAGTCTTTCAACTGTTCAAGACCCAGCCCTTTCAAGACCTACTCCTTATCACTTTTGTGTGTGATACCTTTTTTTAAGAAATGGGTTCTAAGTGAGAAAAGCAAAGCTAGAGTTTAGGGAAGAAACCTTTTGCTCATTTTGCTGTTCTTACTTGATATAACTGCCTAAAGGCTAAGCCATTTAAGTAGGAGAGAAGCTGTGAGGTGCTATTTCTCTACCCTTATGGGCTAGAAATGAGCTAGAAATAACCACCGAGTGGCAATAGAGCAGAAGTAGATGCTGGAGCTGATGGGGAGAATGTTGGGAGGCGTGGTTGCCTGGCTCTGGCTCTTGAGTAAGATGTATTCTTACTGGTTTGGGATTGAGAAGCTTCCAGCTCCCGTCAGTCTTCCCTGCCCCTCCTCCAAACCCTGGATGCCCAGCCCCCTTCTCTGTCTTCCTAGTTTGAAATTCTTCATCCACATTTAGACTCCTGTTTGTCATTTAAGGCTCAGAGCAACCCCATCCCCAAATTGGCAGGTAATAGAGGTGATGTTGTAGAAATGGACAGTCAGATGTGCCCTGAACGCCTTTGTTCCTAAGAAAACATTGTTAAGCAAAATGCTTAGGCAGTGTGACTATACATTAGATATAATAATGATAAAACATACTTTTCTGGTCTGCCCTAGGGTTTACTATGACATGTAATACTATTTATATGGAAAAGTGCATTTTGATTTGTAGATAGATATGGATTTACAAACTTTTGGAATGCAGTTAATTTCTAGGCTGGAGAACTGCATTATTAAACTGCTCAATCTAATAGTTAAAGGTCCCATACCATTGTCGTTGAGTTGATTCTGATTCATGGCAACTCCGTGTATTTTGCAGTAGAACTGCTTCACAGGTTTTTCAGTGGCTGTAATCTTTCAGAAGTAGACCTCAAGGCCTTCGTTCTGAGATGCCTCTGAGTTAATTCAAACTGCCAACATTTAGGTTATCAGCCAAGTCAGGATGTGCAAAGGATATGTTTACAAACACAAGTACAAACACAGTTTTTCTAAAGGTAGAATAATGTAAGTTGGTTTAGCTTTGTGGGCAACTAACAGTTTAATATACAGATCATTCAAATCCAAATCTAAAACCCAAAATTTAAAATACATAGAGATACAGTGAAAAAATTTTTAAAAACGACATCTCATTTCTCCAGAGACCCTGCATAAGGCAAGGGGAACCACTGCAGAAAACAAAGTAAAACAAACAAAATTATAAAAGCCTTAACTGCTCTCTAACAACTTCGTTCTCCCACCAAATTTTGTTTCTTTCCTTTAATTCATAGATTTAGAAGCTTGGATTTCCTGCTATCCTTAGTAAAATAATAGCCTTTAGACATCATAATCCTCAACTTTTGTTAATGGATTGAAAAAAATGAAAGAACAACTAATGAGAAAAACAGGAATCCCAGTATTTTCTGAGATTGTTGTTGTTGTTATGTGCCATCGAGTCGGACTCGACTCATAGCGAACCCTCCTTGGGTTTCTGAGGCAGTATCACTAGGGAAGTAGATTGCCTCATCTTCCTTCCGAGGAGTGGCTGGTGGGTTTGAACCGCCAGCCTTCCGGTTAGCAGTCAAGTGCCTTAGACACTATGCTACCAGAGGGACTTGCCACCTTCCTAAATTTGTATTAGTAACCACTTTAACCTATCAAATTGTATGCTGTCTTCTTAGAAACAAAAGGTATCTGTGTGTAAGTGTGTATTTTGCACAGAGACAACAAATGACTTAATGGGCCTTGATTAAAACCTTATTTCAAAAATTAACATAGATTATGCTTATTAATTTTTTTTTAAGAGTTAAAAAAAAAATCCACTATTCCTTGAAATAGACTTACCTTGGGAGTTTGCAAAACTCAAAGTTAGGAACTATTAATTTATGAAGATCATCTGAGTACATGTGTATCTGAGACCAAGGGGTTAAAAACCTTTTGATTTATGAACAAATTTTGAGAATTAGAGTGTGGCGTAACTAGATAAAGAAGAGAAACAGAGCAACTGAGGATTTGGATTTATGGCCTATGTTGTTGTTGTTGTTGTTGTTATGTGCCGTCGAGTCGGCCCGACTCATAGCGACCCCTCCTTGGGTTTCCGAGGCAGTTATCACTACGGAAGTAGGATTGCCCAACCTTCCTTCCGAGGAGTGGCTGGTGGGTTTGAACCGCCAGCCGTCTGGTTAGCAGGCAAGTGTCTTAGCCACTATGCTACCAGAGCTCCTAGAGTTCAAATAAAATTCTACTAAAAGATAATTTAGAAGTTTAAAATACTAAATTTTCTTTCTGTGTGTGCGGTCCATAGCCAAACACATTTTCATTAGCTAGTCAACATAATAAATACAACAGCACATGCCTTTGGATAATTTGGGGTACTAGAAAAATAGTGTTAGAATATAAAAACTTATTCTAAAGACAAACTTGCCTCCAAGAAAATGAAAAAAGATTGTATGTTTTAGAACAGTGTTTTGCTAAAGTGAGGATTTTAAAATTGTGTTTTGTGTGGCACTGTTTCAGTGAGAACTTCTCTGACAAAGGGGTCTCATGGTCAGACATCTTTGGGAAACACTGTGTGATACATTGTCCTGTAAGATGTTCATAGTGCACAGGAACTTAGAAAAGATCCTGGCAATTTACAAAAAAGAAACTTGTGCGTTTTTTTGTTTAAGCCTATCATACCAAGCTTAATTTAAGGATGAGAAAGTTTTTCTTAAGTATCATTTATTTATTAATCTTGAACCAAGAAATAAAGCAGGTATACACTTATCAGGTTCTGTCAGGTCCTGTAGACATGGAAGATTATGCTCTGTGGGAGTATAAATTTTTAAGTGGACAAGATTACAGTGTATAGGAGTATACACATGCAGATATAAGTGGTCTAATTTTAGAAAACCTCCTTTACAATCTCTTTAAACACTGCTGTCTTTACCCTATTCCTGTGGCTAATATCTGAAATTCCACTGTTAGATCCTCATCCTTTCATTTAAGCCTGTTAAAATGTAAATCTCTTTGAAAGAAGTAACATGTTCCATAAATGTGTAACATTACTTATGGAAAACTAGTTGATGAATGAAGAGAACTAACTGTGAACTTTTTGAAAACATTTGATTTTTAAAAAATACATGGAGCCTCTTCTTCTTCTGTCCTGCCTTGGCTCAGGCGCCCTTTCGCCTCTTTAAAAAAAAAAAAAAAAAAAATGGAGCTGAAACCATAGGTTTCAATTAGGGTAACCATGTCTCTTCCTTCTTCTGCCTCCTTCCATATAAAAAAGTCAGGACATTTGTCTTACAAAAAACAGAACTCTTCAAGAAAATCCAGGGTGTGTGGTTGCTGGAGATACAATTAAAAAATTCTTGTGAAAATTACCTAAATTGATCTAAGAGTTATAAAAGCTATAGAAACTATATTAAAGGAAGAAAGAATGGGAGAGGATTTGTTTACTTTTATGTGCATAAATGAGTTAGTTAGGTCTGACTCATAGCAACCCCTCCTTGGGTTTCTGAGGCTGTACCACTGCAGAGGTAGATTGCCCAACCGTCCTTCTGAGAAGTGGCTTGGTGGGTTTGAACTGCCAGCCTTCTGGTTAGCAGTCAAATGCCTTAGGCAGTCCTCTACCAGAGCTCCCAATGTATGGTGAAGGCTGTGTAAAATACATTAGATGTTGTAGTAGACCATTCTGGCTGTGAAAAAGAGGACTACCTGGGGATATAACCATTTAAGATGCTTGGCTGCTAACCAGAAGGTTGGAAGTTCAAGTCCTCCCAGAGTTGCCTCAGGAACAAGGTCAGGTGATCTATGTCTGAAAAACCAGCCATTGAAAACCATGTAGAGGAGGCAGGGCAAGATGGTGAAGTGAGTGTACATCTATTTACTTTCCCAGCAACTCATTGGACAATGAATAAAAACAAGCACATACTGATAGCTCAGAACTCCAAACAGCAGCTGAGATGTGTGAGAGTTTAAGTGAATACAGAAATGGAGGGGAGGAGGAATAGGATCAGTTTAGAAGCCAGAAGGTCCTACCCACCAACTTCAGGAGTGTTCACTCATTGTAGCCATTTTGGGATGGGTTCTGGGTAACACCCTAAACATGGAGCACAGAAAAGAAGCTAATCCGAGGTTGCTTTAGCCTAGTTTTTTTTTTTTTTTTTAAGGTGGTGCCAGCTGGCTGTGGGAATTCATGAGCTGTGCATTTGGGAGATGGTGGAGGTAGACCATATGATTCATAGTGGAATACCATGGGAGTATTTGTGCAGGGCCACTGTTGAAGGAAAGATGTAGAGAGCCCTACACCATTGTTAAGCCTCAGTGTTTACAGAAGTGTCCCTGAAAAACTAACCCCCTCTCCTATGCATATGTATTGAATTCCAGAGGCCAAGCTTATAGAACTCCCGAACCAGTACTGAACAAAGCCTAAGGGTAAGAGTGCCATCTAGTGGTTCTCAGGAGACTAAATCAAGCCTGCTGCTGCTGCGTCATTGTGACTCAAAGCAAATTTGCAGGGCTGGGAGAGCTAACACGTGGGATTCTCAGGGCAGTGAGTCATAGTGGAGGCAGTCTGCTGCATCTTTCTGCCATGGAGTTGTTGGTGGGTGTGGCCCTCAACCTTTTGTTTGGCAGCTGGGGGCTTGGCTGCTGCACAACCAGGGCATCTAATCAGAAAACATTTCCACAGTAAATAGAATACAAAACTAGAAGCAAAAAACAAAAGATAACAAAATGGCTCAAGTTCAACAAAAGTTAATAAAACACACAAAATCACAATAGAAGAAGAAATGTTCAAAAGCAAAACATGAAGAAGAGGCTGTCTCTTATGTGGAAACCAGAATAATGCAAAGGATTGATAATTTTCAGAACAGTGCTATATATATATATAAAGAGAGAGAGAGAGAGCGCGTGCAAGCACACAAAAAACACAAAGAAAATAAACTAGTTCAGGAAACAAATGGAATTCAGGAAACAAATGGAGGAGCAATATGAGAGATGTAACAAAGAAATTGAAAACATCAAAAACAAAAGAGAACCACTGGAACTGAAGAATAAAATATGTGAATTGGAAAAAGCAAAAGAAACAATAAACAATAGAGTTGAACAGACAGGAGATAGAATAAATGAACTAGAAGACAAAATAACTGAACTTATCAGGTCTTGAGAGAAAGAAGAGAAAAATAATAAAAAGAAAACAAACCCAAAAGAAAATGTGGGATTCAATTAAGAAATGTAACATTAGTATTGGAATTGCAGAGCAGCACTGCAACAATAAAGGCATAAAAGTTATTTTCTAAGAGATAATCAGAATTTCCAGACCTGAACACGGAATCAAGCTTGCAAATACAAGAAGCTATACAAACCCCAATTAGAAGAGGCACAAAAAAGATCAATTATGCAACATATCCTAATAAAATTTTTCAAAATAAAAGAGAATTCTGAAAGAACAAGAGAAAAACACACTATAACATACCAAAGGTCTTCTATTAGAATCAGAGCAGACTTTTCCCTAGGAACTCTAGAGGCCAGAAGACTGGAGCAACGTATATAAAATACTGAACCAAAACAGTTGTCAACCAGGAATTCTTTACCCAGCAAAGCTGTCATTCAAAAATGAGGGGGAGGCAAGATATTCTGAAACAAACAGAAGCTCTGGGAATTTGCCACTACCCCATCAGCTTTACAAGGCGTACTTCAAATGGAAAGACAAGACCATTACTAAATAAGTACAAAGTAAACTTACTGAATATGGGTTGTATTTTGATATTAATGGAGACACAGCAGCAGGAATGGTATCAGTAATACATTTATTATGTTAAGGATATATGCTAACTGTTGTTCATAAACTAAATGTTGTTGTAATTGCAAGTTGTGTAATGTGCTTAGTATGTGGTAACCACTAAGAAATCACCAAGAAGAAATATTCAGAAGACAAACAGGAAGATAACAAAAAGGCTCATCACAAGAAAGCACCCAAATACAAACAGAAACAGAAAAATCATCATCATAATAATTTAAAAAAAAAGGTACAAGATGCTGAGATAATAAATAACAAAATGAGTGAGATAGACTCTTCATTTTCAGTAATAACCTTAAATGTAAAGGGTCTAAGTTAAGGTCTCATGTAAAGGGCAGAGAGTGGCCGGATGGATTAAAAAAAAACAACAAAAATATGATCCATCCTTTTGCTATCTACAAGAAACACACCTTAGACATAAGGTTATAATCAAACTGAAAATAAAAGGATAGAGAAAAATATTCCTTGAAACCAGTAAATGAAAAAGAGGAGAGGCCATACTGATATCAGATAAAATGGACTTTATATCAAAGTCTATTACAAGAGATAAAGAGGGAATTAAGTAATAATAAATGGGTCAGTTCAGCAAAAAGGCATAACAATTAATACATGCACTTAACAGCAATGCACCAAAATACTTGAAACAAAAACCAGTATAAAAGGAGAAATAGGCAACTCCAAAATAATAGCTGGAAACTTCAACACACTGCTTTCAGTTATAGATAGAACATTTGAAAAGATCACTGAGGACATAGAGAACTTTAATAAAACCATAACCCAGTTGGACCTAATGGACATATATAGTATATTCTACCCAACATCAGAAAAGTGCACATTCTTCTCCAGTGCACATAGATCATTTTCTAGAATAGACCAGGATAAAAACTAGGATAAAAACAAATCTCAACAAATGTTAAAAGATTGAAATCATACAATGCATCTTCTCTGAGCATAATAGTATGAAGCTATAAATCAACAACAGAATAAATAAGGAAAAAGAGTAAATAAATGGAAACTAAATTATATATTACTCAAAAACCATTGGATCATAGAAGAAATCAAAAGTGAAAATTGAAAAAAATCACTAGAATCAAACAAAAATGAAAACACAACCTTTGGGATACAGCAAAACTCAGAGGGAAATTTATAGCAATAAATGCCTACATTTAAAAAGAAGGAAGGCCCAAAATCATTAACTGAAACAGACAATTTGAACAAATAGAAAAGAAAGCAAAGAAGCCAAAAGCTATCAGAAAAAGAAAAAAAAAAAAATTGAAAAAAGAAAAAGCAATTGAACAAATTAACAAAATCATAAGTTGGTTCTTTGAAAGAAGCAGTAAAATAGCCAGCCTATGGTGGATTGAGAAAAGGATAAAGAGCTGGAAGATGCATATAACCAAATTAAGAAATGGAGTGGGTGGCACTACAACCAATCCAGCAGAGGAGATGATAATGGAATACTGAGAAAAATTACACTCGAACTTCCCTGAAAACCTCCATGAAATACACTAATTCCTAGAAACACACTACCTACCCAAACTAACACAAACAGAGGTAGAAAATTTAAACAGACACATTGCAAAAGAAAAAATAGAAGATGTCATCAGAAACTACCAACAAAAGAAGCCCATTGCAAAAGAAAAAATAGAAGATGTCATCAAAAACTACCAACAAAAGAAGCCCAGGACAAGATGGCTACCCTGGAGAATTCTACCAAACATTTGGAGAAGTGTTGACACCAATCTTAGTCTCTTCAAAAACATAGAAGGAGAAGGAACACTTTTTTTTTTTAAAGCTAGGATAACCCTGATACCTAAAAAAGATAAAGATATAACAAAAGAAGAAAATTACAGACTAATATCCCTTGTAAACATAGATGCCAAAATATTTGACAAAATTCTAGCCAGCAGACTTAAGCAACATATCAAAAAAAATTGTACACCATAATCAAGTGGGTTTCATACCAGGTTTACAAGGGTAATTTCAACATTAAAAAATCAGTAAGTGTAATTCATCATGTAAATAAAGGAAAAAAGAACCATATGATCATATCAATTGATGCAGAAAAGACACTTGGTAAAAATTCAACACGATTTCCTGATAAAAACTCTCAGAAAAATTGGGTACGGAGGGAAATTCCTCAGTATAATTAAAGACATGTGCAATACCAGTAACCAGCATTATACTCAATAGAGAAAGATTTAGAACTTTTCTTTTGAGAATGGAAATAAGACAAAGATGGCCCTTTTCACTATTCCTATTCCCCACTGTGCTAGATTCCTAGTCAGAGCAGTAAGACAAGAAAGAACAATGAAAGTTATCCAAATCAGAAAGGGAGAAGGAAAACTATCTCTATTTCCAAATAGCGTGATCCTATACATAGAAGACACTAAAGATTCTTCAGGAAAACTGCTGGAACTAATAGAAGAACTTAGCAATGTGTCAGGGTACAAGATCAACACACAAAAATCAGTCAGGTTTCTCTACACTAACAAAGACTACTTAAGAAAAGAAATTAAGAAAACAATACTTTTACCAAAACCCAGAACTCACTACAGAGTTAATTCAGACTTAGAGCCACCCTATAGGACATAGTAGAACTGCCCTGTAGGGTTTACAAGGCTATAAATCTTTACCACATCTTCCTCCTGCATAGGTTGAACCACCAACCATTTAGCTAGTTAGCTGAGCACTTTAACCCCTGTGCCACTAGGGCTCCCTAATATCATTTATAGCAGTCCTCAAATTGATAAAAATCCCTGGGAATTAACCTAACCAGGGACATAAAAGACTTATAAAACGAAAATTATAAAACGGTACTGCAAGAGACTGAAAGCAGCCTATAGAAATGGAAAGACATTCCCTGCTCATGAATTGAAGACTTAATAGAGTGAAAAATCTCAGTTCTACCAAAGTGATCTACAGATTCTATGAAATACCAGTACAAATTCCAACAACATTGTTTACTGAAATGGAAAGGAAAGAAACCCTGAATAGTCAAAGCAACATTGAAGAAAAAAAACAAAGTATGAGGTTTCACACTACCTGATATCAAAACATGCTATACAGCTACTGTAATCAAAACAGCCTGGTATTGGTTCACTGATAGATAAATAGACTAGTGGGATTGAATTGAGAACTCAGAATTAAACCCAGCAATCTCTAGACAATGGATTTTCAACAAGGGATCAAATTCCATTCAGTGGGGTGTAAACAATCTGTTAATAAATGATGCTGGCAAAACTGGCCATCTACCTGCAGAAAAATGAAATAGGACCTGTACTTCTCACCATACACACAAACTAACTCAACATGGATCAAAGACCTAAGTATTAAATCTAAAGTCATAAAATTTCTGAAAGATAACATAGGAAGAAAACTGTGGGCCTAATCTTTTGTGAAAATAGGATAACAAACATTACAACAAAGGCATGAATAGAAGAAGACAAAGGAGATAAATGGTGCCTCTGAAAAATTAAAAAGTATGCTCATTAAAAGGCTATTAGCAGTGTAAGTAAGAGACAAGCTACAGACTGGAAAAAAAAGTCTTCAGAAATCATCTATCCTGTAAGTCTAATCTCTAAAATCTATAGAAGGCTGCAACAACTCAGCAACAAAAACACAACCCAATCACAAAGTGGGCAAAAGACCTGAACAGAACTTTAATCAATGAAGA
>NW_006921713.1:4352364-4361219 GCF_000298275.1 Orycteropus afer afer | reverse complement strand
ACCTGACTCATAGCGACCCCTCCTTGGGTTTCCGAGGCAGTATCACTACGGAAGTAGATTGCCCCATCTTCCTTCCGAGGAGTGGATCTAGAGACCTTAAAATAAAGACACAAACAGGCATGCACACCTATGTTCATTATTGCTTTATTCACAATAGCAAAAGAATGAAATCAACTCAGGTGTCCATCAGTGGATGAATGAATAAGCTAACTGTGATATATATATATACAAAAGAATACTATGCAACCATAAAATACAATGATATAACTACAGACAGGAGGTGGGAGGATAGCTGTTATACTTCAAGGATTGTAACCAGGGTCACAATACTTTAAAATGTGTATGAACTATTTAATGTAAAACAAATCTGCTTTGTAAAATTTTACCCCAAGCACAATAGAAAGTTAAAAACAAGCAAATAATGATGAGTTCATGAAACATACTGTACCATGGATGTACCTGGAAGGCATAATGCTAAGTGAAATAAGTCAAGCATGTAAGGACAGATAGTATGAGCCCTCTTTTATAAGAAGAAAAGACTAGATAAATATAGAGAGATCAGTGTTCATTGGTGATTACCAGGAAGGTCATGGGTATGGGAAAAGCATGCCTTATACAGTTAGATTCATTACTTTTGGTGATGGGAAACATGGCATCTACTGTCCATGTAGTGAGTGCAGCACAACCAAAGTAATAAGGAACGTTTGAGCACGTATGGATAGGTATAGACAAAATAATACATGAGTAGGTACAGGTGCATACAGAGGTGAGAACAGACAGAATTACCTACAAATATGTGCAAATACCAATATATGGGTGCAGGCATGTATAATTATTGAAGACACAAATATGGATTCTCCTCAGACATAACTAAATACCTTCCAGTATTGGTTTTCTGTGTTTGAAGGCTTAGGACCATAGCTTCATGGGACAATTCAGTCATTTGGCATCACCTAGTTGAAAAAAATCATGATTTGTATTCTAGTGAAGTGAATAGCGTCAGGAGTCTTAACAACTTGAAAGCAGACATGTAAGACACAGCTACAAGTCTTGACTTGCCAGAAGCAAAACAGTAAAAAGATAATCAAAAGCACAGAGAAGAAGCAAGTCTACTAGAGCCACAATCTTATCTTCCCTGAAACCAGAGGCTACCACTGCTGACTGTCTGACTGGGGCCACAACCACAATAGTTGGCTCTGGGAAGAAAGGGAGAAAAATATGGAGAAGAACTTTTTTTTTTTTTTTTAAATAGCCAGACAAACTGGAACAGTAAAGAACAGAGGACCCCCTGAGAGTATCACCTGGAGACACTCTTTAAACCTAGAACTAAAACTATCCCCTGATACCACGTTTTAGCAAAATAGAAGAGTGACACACAAAATAAAGGATATTTCCTGGAAGACCAGTGCCCTTTTTATGAGTCTGAGACCAAAAGGTCAAAAATTTCTCAAAAGCAAAGATGATACTATAAGGGGAAAAGAAAACGAGAGTGAGAATAAAAAGAGAATGTTGACACATTGTGATAAATAGAACTCATGTCGCTGAACAATTCGTGTGGAAATGGTCAAACGGGAACCTCACTTGCTGTGTAAACTTTCATAGAACATTATTTAAAAAAAAAAAGAAGAAGAATACGCTATGGAGCACATTTCTGCTCTGATCCACAGGGCCCCCATGAGTTAGAATCAGCTTGATGACAGTTGGCTTGGTATTATTTGTTTGTTTATGAAAATAAACTTAGGTTACTTAAAGTAATAAGAGGTTTATTTTAATGGTACACATAGAAATAAGGACTGTAGAATCTGGGTCTTGAGATCATGGAAAAGCCTCAAGCATACAACTAAATCTCTATAGTGTCCTGTCAAAACTTCTAGTGACCCTGGGACATCCTGGTGTTTGTGTATCTTTGCCCAGTGCTCTGCCACTAAGCTCTCTTTGTCTTCTTTTCTTGTTTCTGCTGTCTCTAGTCTCCCTCACTTTCTACTACCTTTCTTTTCAGCTTCTGTTTACCCAGGGCATTTGCATGTTGTCTTGTCTCTGTGCCTTTCAGCTTCTGATCCCAGAGCCAAGAGTGTAAATGTTAAAATATCTACTTCAGTTTTCTGAGAATCATTTGGTTCAACCACTTAACATCTTTTCTCTTGGGCAGATCTTTTGTGTCATGTTCCTGAATAGGCTGCTGTCCATCTCTGGATTGGTTATGCTTGAGTCAGATGTTTGTCCTTAATACTGTCAACTACAGGAGCTCTGGTAGCATAGTGCCTAAGGCACTTGACTGCTCATCAGAAGGCTGGCGGTTCAAACCCACCAGCCACTCCTCGGAAGGAAGGTTGGGCAATCCTACTTCCGTAGTGATACTGCCTCGGAAACCCAAGGAGGGGTCGCTATGAGTCGGGGCCAACTCGACAGCAAACAACAACAACAACAACTGTCAACTACATCAAAGGAGTGTAGTTATTCAGTACACAGCCTGGCTGCCTATGGGTTGGAAGCTGCTGCTTCAGCAGGAGGTCAAGGTTAAAACCTTTCTCCTTGTAGAAGAGAGTTGGCTGTCATTCTGAGGCTTGAGCTGTAAGTTATATGTATATTTACATTCAGGATCCCTGGTGGCAAAATGGTTAAGCACTCAGCTGCTATCTGAAAGGTTGACAGTTCAAACCTACCCAGTGGCTTTGTGGGAGAAAGCCCTGCCAGTCTGCTCCTGTAAAGGTTATACAGCCAAGAAAACTCTGTGGGGGCAGTTCTGTTCTGTCACTTGCAGTTGCTATGAGTTGTAATCAAGTTGATGGCACCTAGCAATCAGAATGACATACATACATTCATGTGAGAATGTATGCAGATGTATATTCATTCTGCATAAATAAGATCACTTGGTTTTTGGTTTGTATATTTACCTTTGTGCTGAAAACAGTGTTGCTAATAAAGATATTTTGTGTTAATGGTCTGACTGAAGAAATAACTAAAAAAGGGAGAGCAGAAGAAATTTTTTATTAATTTTTTCAGCTACACTGACTGAAACTAGGGCTAAGATTTGAAGAAAAACAAAACTCCACCAATTAGTAAATAGCATTCATTTAGAGTGTGCTCGAACTAAGTTGCTTTCTCTTCATACCCTGCTCCTAAGAAACCTTATTTACTTCCTCCCAGCATGTCACTTGTAGACTTCAAAGCTGCCATCACGTCCTGACTGTATTTCCTAACTATCCCTTTCCATGGTAACTATTTGCATACACTACTTAACATGTTATGTCCTCTCTCTCAAAATGGAGTTTCTTCCTTGGTTTTTGTTATTGCTGGAGCTTCTCACTGATAAAAGTTCCCTTCCCTCTCATTCCTCAATAACTTGTTCATACACATTGGTGAACATCTGCTTAATTCTCTCGTTGCTCAGTTGGCTGCTGCTTCAACAGAAATCTCTTCTATTCTGGCTGTTCACTTTTAGCTTTGCCTCATAATTCCTAATTTCTTGAGTCTCTTTTTACCTGCTTCTTTTCCTCCTAGATTTTATTCAGTTGGACTCTGGCTTACCCAGATCTTTCTGATCTACCAAGGTAGATGAACTGGGGAGTTAGCGACCTGTATACGTGTGGCTGCTGGTATCCTAGGGTCCTCCTCCAGGCAGAGCATAGTGTATGTTGAGTGATGCCACTTTGTGTCCATGGTTGCAGAGTGTGATGCCTATGAGGAAAATGAACAAATGTAGTATACTGTTGGATTTCTAGGTCATCCAAGCTAAAGTAAACTCTCTAGGACTATGTATTAAGATTGAGTGTGTCTACAAGTAACACAGAACTCGAGTACCAAACCAAAACCAAAACCACTGCCGTGGAGTCAGCTCTGACTCATAGCGACCCCTCCTTGGGTTTCTGAGGCTTTATCACTATGTAAGTAGATTGCCTAACCTTCCTTCTGAGGAGTGGCTGGAGGGCTTGAACTGCCAGCCTTCTGGTTAGCATTCAAATGCCTTAGGCACTATGCCACCAGACCTCCCAAACTCGACTACAGTAGCTTAAATAAACAAGGACTTATGTTTCTTATAAACAAGAAGTCTGGAAGTGTAGCCAGTTTCTACTCTTGGTGCATCATCAATATTAAGATTGATACCTCTTGTTATTCTCTTAGCATTTCCTTCATGGTTGAACAATGGCTGCCACAGCACAAGTCATGTTTATATTCAAAGCAAGAAAAAAAGCAATGGCAGTGCCATTTCATATTAAAGGGTATAATTGAACTGGTCCAGGGTAGGATTCTAACAGGGAAAGAAAGGAGGGAGAGTACAAAGTTAACAAAGTAGAGGCTATTTCTGTAAAACAGTAAGTAGCCTGGTTTAGGAGGCTGAATAGTATGTAACAGTAAAAAGCCTGGAGTTTGAAGAAAAACCTGGATTCATATTCTACTTATGACAGTTTTAAACTGTTGTCTTAAATGAATGCCTCATTCTCTATAAAACCTAGTTTCTTCATTGGTAAATGAGAATAATAAAAGTACCTGTCTTTTAAGATGTTGTGAAAGTGAAATGAGAGAAGATGTATAAAATGTTTAGCCAACACCAAGGACTTAATGAGTTTTTAGAAAAGGAGACCTGTTACTTTTATCTCTACTACTTACTGTTCTTCTTGTTGTTATATCATCATCATCATCATCAGAATCAACTAGAGTCTAAATGGCCTCTACTACTTTCTGAAAGGTTAGCATTTCAAACCCAAAGATGCCTTGGAAGAAAAACCTGGTGACCTGTTATTGAAAGGTCACAGCCTTGAAAACCCTATGGAGCAGCTCTACTCTGAACCCTTTGGGTCGCCGTGCATCAGAATTGACTCCCTGGCAAATAACAGCAAAGCAACAGGATGCCTTAGGGTGAGGGACAGAGGGTAAAATAAAATATAAGGATAAAGTCAGATCCTAGAGAGTGTAAATGCTTTTTTGTTTTGTTTTGTTTTTTCCCCTTTAAGTAGTTCAATCAACACTTTGAGTCAAAGAATGCCATGATCAAACCAGTCTTATCTGTGCATCTCATGTGACTTTTGTTAGTTCCTCATACTTTTTATTTTGTGCTCTTTAGTTTCCATGTATTAAATTTTAAAAAGTTAGGTGTTATCTAACCAGAATACTTTTCTTCTCAAGAGTAAATTTATGATATTTGTTACAGAAGTACAAGTAAGTGGATTTTCAACCTAAGTTGGAACTGTCAATTGTCTCCAATCAGTTTTCTAAATGCCTTTTTACATTATAGGTTATCATTGTGAGTCCCCATTTCCTATTTTGGTAATAAACTTAACAGCTGAATTTTTTTCTTCACTAAGGTTTTACATTTTTAAGTTACCCATGTAATCACTTTGGATTTTGACATGTAATAACTCCTGTGAAATACCTTAGAGAAATTATATCTTGGGTAAAGAGGGCTGTAACATGTACTTTAGGGGAAAGAAAAAATGCCAAATTCAAGGCAATTATACAGGTGGTATTAAAAACATTAAATATGTATCAAAAAATTAAAATGCCGGTTTAAGAGGAAGGCAGGTAAAGACCTAACTTTGACACTGTATATGTTAAGAAACTATTTATATTCTATATTCTGGTGGGGGTAAATCTCCTAAAAATGATTGGCCTTTTAATCAAACCTATTAGTTTTGTAATAGGAAGTTCTGTGAGAGACAGATAAAACTTCTGTATTAAGAATGTAGTGTAAGCGACTTGTCTGAAATATGCATTATTACAGTGTGATCACATGTTATTCCTGTGTAAGAGTTTTGGAAAAGGAACCTATATCCCTTCTGCTCTGAGGGAAATATAGCTTATGAGCATATATATTGGAAAGGCAGTGCACTGAAAGCAAAAATGTGTGACATCGGAGAGATCCTTGTTGAATTCTAGTTAATATGTGAATGGATACCAGCTTGCAGCCATATTCAGTTTCAGTACATGACTTTTGCAAAGTCTAGGTCAGGACCATTCTTCCTATCCAGTTCACAAACTTTTTCCCTCCTTTCTGCATGTATCATGGGTTTTCAGGAACCTGTGAATGATTCTGTTACCCTAATGATTTACAACTTGACCTGGCCAACATTTGTGATGACACTTTCTGATTGTCCCCTTAACCACAGATGAGATTTTTGGGCTCTATAACTTTCTCCTCTGCCAGTATATACCTCTTTTGTTGAGGAATCAAGGTCTCTGGTGGTGACTGAGTGGAAAGGAATAAAGATAAAAATGAAGGCGTAATGAGATGAAGAATAGAGACAGAATTTTAACTTGAAAATTGTTTGTGAACAGAAGGAGAGGCAGCATTGTGTTTGTAAGTGGTTGGTAAGTGGTAGCTGCAATAACCCAGATGTCTAACCTGAGAGCTCCACATGGTAAATGCTTTCCATTCAGAGCATTTTCAAGGTTCACCCATCTATACATCTGCTAATGGGAAGTGGATGAGCCTCCAGGTACAGTGAAACAATCAACTGAAGATAAAACTCTCCTCAGAAAAATTAACACAACTTCTTTTATGAAAGACAGGTCACTCACTATAAAAAGTAACTCTACATACTTATCATCAATTGTTGAGAAAAGATTTATGATGACATTGAGGTATGATAATCTCAAATATGTTCTGCATTGTTTTTAACAGGTTTGTGTTTAAAATTCATAGCACTTTCTAATCCTGATAAAGTAGCCTAATTTTCTAGCTTGCTTTGTTCAGTAAAATGTATTTCTAAATCCATTTTAAGCAGCTATTTCTTCAATTTGAGTAATTTTCTCTCAAGTTAATAGATTCCACACAAGCATACCTGACTTTTAATGTTAATGTATACTAGTATATATTCCAAGCTCGCTACTGACAATAGAACGTACATTCACAATGGAAATCAGTTGTTTAAAGCATATCTAGCTTGTTATTTTGTTAAAATATTTCTCCATTTTACCCCTCTTTGCCAAAGTATAGTGATACCAAGTCATATTTTACCTTTTATTGAGGTTCCATCTCCCTCTTCTATCCTAACATAATGAAGGAAGAAGAATGTATTAGATATGGGTATGTCAATTTAAAAGATGATTTTACATCTACTGTATCAGTAGAGGACATTTGCTTAACATGGTAAACCTCTGTATCAGTAAGTTCAACTGTAGGTGATGGCCAAAAAGCAAAGCATTTTTTATTTTGAGGCATTTGGTGTTGATTATTTGATAGATGTTTTCATTTGGATGGAATGTAAAAAACACTTTAATATTTTATCCAAACTGTTATTTACTTGTGTTTTATTGACTATGCAAAAGCATTAGACTGTGTGGATCATAACAAATTATGGAAAGCATATGCAAGGAATGGGAATTCCAAAACACTTAATTGTGCTCATGCAGAACTTGTGTATAGACTAAGAGACACTTGTTCAAACTGAACAAGGAGATACTGCAAGGTTAAAAAACATGAAAGATGTGTGTCAGGGTTATATCCTTTCACCATACTTACTCAGTCTACATGCTGAGCAAATAATCCAAGAAGCTGGACAATATGAAGAAAAATGTGGCATCAGGATTGGAGGAAGACTCCTTAACAATTTGCAACATGTGGATAAACTCAGTTTTACTTGTTGAAAGCAAAGAGGACTTTTAAGTGCTTGATGAAGATCAATGACTACAGCTTTCTCTGTGGATTACTCCTCAACATAAAGAAAACAAAAATCCTCACAACTGAACCAATATGCAACATTACCATAAATGGAGAAAACACTAAAGTTGTCGAAGATTTCATTTTATTTGGATCCACAATCATCCCCCATGGAAGCAGCAATTAAGAAACCAGGTAACATATTGCATTGGGCAAATCTGCTGCAAAAGTCCTCTTTGAAGTGTTATGAAGCAAAGATGTCACCTTGAGGACTAAGATTCACCTGACTTATGCCAGAGTATTTTCAGTTGCCTTATATGCATTGGAAAGCTGGATGATGAATAAGGAAGACTGAAGAAAAATTGATGCATTTGAATGATAGTATTGGCAAAGAATATTAAACATACTGTGGACTGCCAGAAGAATGTACAAATCTGCCTTGGAAGAAGTACAGCTAGAATGCTCCTTAGAAGTGAGGATGGTAAGACTTTGTCTCTTGTACTTTCATCATGGTATCAGGAAGGACCATTCCCTGGAGGAGGACATCATGCTTGGTAAGGTAGAGGGTCAGTGAAAAAGAGGAAGACCCTCAGCGAGATGGATTGATACAGTGGCTGCAACAGTTTGCTCAAACATAGTAGTGATTGTGAGGATGGTACAGGATTGGATGGTGTTTCATTCTTTTGTGCATAGGGTCACTGAGTCAGAACGGGTTCAACAGCATCTGAGAATGACAGCAGTTACAAATTATGCAATAACAATGCCTGTGAGTATATCTGGCGTTATTTTTTGATTGTAAGGTAAAAATTGTCATGAATCTCATTAAAAAAAAATTCTTAGCAATGCCACTGGCTTTCTCGAAAGACAGTAATGTGGTGAAGATACAGGTAAATATTTTTTTTCTTTTATGTGACCAGACCAAGGGAAAATATTATAACTTACCTCTCTGAGTCAATAACGGTGCAGAGTCCCATAAAGAAAAGCTTTGTTTTGTTCCTTGATATTTCCTTAGTTTCTAGAATAGTTTTAGCAGATAGCAGATGGCTCAGTAAATGTTGTTATTGTATGCTTTTGAGTTAAATTCCGATTTACAGCGACCCTGGAGGATTGAGTAGAACTGCCCCACAGGATTTCCTAACCTGTAATCTTTACTGGGGGAGCTCTGGTAGGATAGTGGCTAAGACACTTGCCTGCTAACCAGACGGCTGGCGGTTCAAACCCACTAGCCACTCCTCGGAAGGAAGGTTGGGCAATCCTA
>NW_006921713.1:4313674-4341609 GCF_000298275.1 Orycteropus afer afer | reverse complement strand
CCATCTTGCCCCGCCTCTGTTTGGCTATCTTGAAATCCCCTGGTGTCGGTACCACCCTTTAAAAATCTTTTTAAGGGATACAATTATAAATGTGTAGAAGTATTTCTCCTAGAAGTAGTAATGCTTTAGGTAGTTTAATGCTTTAATATGAATATTGTGCATTTGGCTAACCTTATTTACAGAGTAAACATTATCATTAGATAATCATACCTATTTAAACAGATGAATGGTTAAACTTTAGTGATTAGGGAGGAGGCCTAGATAACAGAAGTCATATTTGGAGGCTAATGGGAAACCACTTAATGAGAAGGTTAGGACCAGCCTTAAGGTGTGAGTTTAGAAAAGGGCATTTGGGTACAGATGATTATGCTTATATACTTGACTAGCCCACAGGGTTTAATTTAAAAATAGATAAAGAAATGCTTAAGTTTATAATGCATAAACTCATTTAGTTTATTGCAAGGTAGTCATGGGAAGGTAAACAGGTAAGACCAGAAGATATTCAATTATGACTGGAGAATTAGGGTTAACAATTATAATGCTGTTCTAATGGTGAGAGTCCAAGTCTTCAGACTTCAAGCTTTTTATCTTTAATGAGAGGTCTCAGGATTCAAGTGTAATGGCACTTCCTTCACGGAGGTTCTTTTCTTTGAGACTAAGGCTCAGGGTTGGTGGCAGTGAGGCAAGTGCTCTGGCAGCACTGGGTTTTAGGAGAACTCAAGAGACTAGAACTTGGACACTAGTTGCCTCCGACTTGCTCTTGGTGAAGGGGTAAAAGCATGGAATTTTTTTGTGATCTTAGTCCTTTTGATCTTGTCTGTTGGAATGGTGCCTGACTCACATGGCATCAGGGTAACCTATGTCATAGATCTATAATCAGAGGTGCATACTTGGAGTGCCTTAACATAGAAGGCTGTGTCATACCTTATTAGGTGATACAGTTGTTTTACAATGAGGTAGCTGGCTATAAGATTAGAGGTTATACAAAGTGACAGAGAAGTTTACTTGTCAGTTTTGAGTTTTAACCTAAATGTCTAAATTACACATTACATGTTGCACGTGTATGTGATTAGGGATCATTACAAGCACATATAATATTGACTTTTGTCAATTAATTGATTGTTATGTAGAGTTAGTTTTACTAGGTAGATTTTCTTTTTCTTTTTTATATCCCCATACCCCTCACACCCAACACCTTCATCTTTATTTTTGTCTTTTTGGTGATGTTGAGATATAATTCATATATCATAAAATTGATCTTTTACAGTGTACAATTCAGTGAATTTTAGGACAGTCACAAAGTTGTACAGCCATCAGTACTAATTCTCTTCATTTTAATTACAAATTTTCTGGGCCTCACTTATCCTAAATCTCCTTCCTTGGCAACTTCACTCAGCAGAGGAAAGGAAGATAGAGTGGGTGAGGATTAGAAATGCAGCATCGTTTTGGGGAACTCATATTTGAGCTGTTAACTCTTGTGAATATTTGCTGAGAAGCATTAAGATAATGCCAATAATTAGAAAAGGTATAGAGCTAGGAAACAATTTGTTGTTTCCCAGTTTGATACTTGGTCCAAATGTTAACAATATAGCCTTGCCATCATTTTAATAATCTGTTTTCTAATTTGAATAAATAAATAAAAGAATTTAGAGTTATTTTAAATAATAAACAGTTTAAATCCACTTTAAAATAGAAGATGGAAGTTGCATTGATTTATAACTCATCTCCAACATTACTATAGTTCTGAAGCTCATTTTGAATAACCTAAGTTTTAAAAGTGTAAGGGAACTTACCGTATATTAGACATAACTCAAGGACTCTTGTTTGTGTCAAGTGATTCTGCCACATATCTTTGTGTAGTTAGCATAATTACTGTCAATTACCAAGGATTATAGAAGTTAGGGTCCCCAACTTGTATTCCATTTGAATCATACAGTTTTGCATGATTTTAAGTGGCCATGTCTTTATTTTTATTGAGGGGAAGGCAATGACAAGGAATGTGGTTATCATGAGCTAATCTTACCCTTGGGGTATTTGAGATATTTTCTAACCCTGAGAATGTGATTGCTTTCTGATTGCCATTTTGCTTGAGCATGCCTTACTGCTTAATTATGATGCTCTGTTGCCTTGCTCACATGATGGACTAGACTGACTGACTTGAGAAGTATTTCCAGAGCTCACTATTGAGATTGAAGGAAAGACTGAGAGAATGGTGTTTTAATTTTTCCTTCTTATATTCTCTTTCACAAAAAATATTTCCTTCCCTTTTCACCTGAATCACAGAAGCATGTCTTTGTGGTCTAATTATCTACAGATTGAATATTAACATCATATTGATACCTCCATTGGAGCTTTTTGCTTGGTGGTGTAGCGCCTAAGGTATTCGACTGCTAACCAGAAAGCTGGCGGTTCAAATCCACCATCCACTCCTTGACAGGAAGATTGGGCAATTAATTTCCATAGAGATACCACCTCAGTAACCCAAGGAAGGGTTGCTGTGAGTTGAATGGACTCGATGGCAGTGAGTTTGTTTTGCTTTTTTACTCCGGCCGTTCTTCTGCCATAACACTGGATCTTTATATCTCACCCCAAATTATTTTCAAGCTCATGTTGAGTGAAATAATACAATTTAATAAAGAATATGTTTTAACTGGGGCTTCATATTATTTTAAACTGTTTATTAAAAAAAAAAAAAGTGTCCCATTGCCAATTGCAAGCATAAATTAGTGTCAGAATTACCATACCAAATTCTTTTGCTAACTTTAATCGGCAATTTCTTACAGAGCGATAGAAAACATGGTGCTAATGAATAATGTGCCCAGAAGCTCTTATTATAGGGTTGGCATGAATTCCACTTAATGACAAGACTTCTCAAGCAGCAGTTGATTTTAAATCCTATTTTTCATTGGTGAAGTATAAAATGTTAATAATACCTTCCATTGTGTTGTTCTTTTGTAGCATGGTAGAATATATCTTCCATGTTCACCGAGGCACTTTTTAAGATCCTACTAGTAACTTCCTATATCATAAATAAGATTTGTTCAGGAAATAAAAATGTATGTTTTCCCATTGTTAGCTATATATTTTTCTAATAATCACATCTGAAGCTGATTATGTAGTAATAGCCTTAAGATATTATTTTTTTTTAATGTACTACTTTAGTCTTAATACTAGTTTTTAATCTCTTCTTGTTTCTGTGAAGTCTGAATGAGATTTTCAAAATTGAATAATAATTTGATCCGTTAATCTTTTGAAGCTAGTAATTTTATTTTCCTCTCTCTGCAGTCTCTGAGGTTCGCAAATGAATAGAGCTTCATTACTGCAGTCTGCATTTAATAACCATTATCCATTATCTTGTAATTAAGACTCCCTGTAACGAATCATGAGGACAATGCAAAAATACATAGTACATTTCTTTAATGAACTGGAAAATGTTCATCTTGTTCTATTTAGTAATGAGTTGCTGAATAGTCATTAAATCCACTGGAGAATAGAGCTAGATGGATTTTGAAGACTGTCTTGAATTTGTGGTTAATCTATTAGAATTAAAATTTCATCTTCTATTTTTATCAACAGCTGATTAGAAGTCATTCTGTTTGACCAAATTGATTAGAAGACCATATACAAGGGCAGCTGTTGTTTAATGAAAGTTTTTAATGAAACTGTACCATGGAGACTTGTAATTACAGGCCTTAGAAAAGCTTTGAGTTGCTTTAGACCACAAAAAAAAAAAAAGTATAGTGCTAGAGATTTCAAATTAGGAAAATAAAAAAATAATACAGTTTAGTCTAATACTATAAATTTAGTGTTAATTTTAATTTCAACTAATCACAGTTGAATACTAGTCTATTTAATGTGTTTCTTTTGACTTTTCAAACCTTTCATCTCCTAGTTTAGTGATTTCAGTGAAATTGTGGGCACTGATAAAAGAACATTTTATGAATAGCTATTTTAATTGTAAGCTATTTTCTCACAAGGTTTTTCTCCCTAAGCTGAGCAGAGGTGAGCTTGGTTAATGTTGGATTAACTGAGCTCTGAGGAGAATCTATAGTGCTCTGTGGTGTTGGTAATTCAGAATGTAGCATTTATTTCTCTAAGGTGATATTGAACTACTAAAACAAGGGGGGGGGGCAAGGGAAGCAATATTAAAATGAGAAGTTAAACAAAAGTACATATGTGCCTACTTAGTCCCATTGGAAAATCCATTGTTCTTTTGACAGTAATAAAATACTCATATACTTTCTAAAGTATTTTGTGTAATTGAAACTAGGTCTTATAGTTGGATTCAAAGATATAGCCTGTGCTTGCATGCCTCAACTGAAATTTTTAATCTCTTGTGTGTCTCTGACTTTCAGTTATCCTTTCCCAACTCATCCAACACAGAAACCACAAGACTGATTTCATGTGATCAGACTTCATGTTCTTAAACGACAGAACCCAATTTATGAAGTCCCTCTATAGTATTTTCCTAAGTATTTTAAAACCCATGTTCTCACACATACCCCACATATGCTCCCCTGTAACATGCCCCTCATGTAGATTCTTTAGATTTATTATTGTTTGTATATACCATGTTCTTTTCTATGCCTTTGTTTCTTCTGATGGTAGTTTTTTTCTATCAGTCCTTTTCATCTTTTAATTTTTCTTTCTCCTTCAAGATCTATAACAAATTCCATCTGTTCCATAAAACTTCCTTATAGTATTCTCTTTAAAGTAGATCTCTCTGAACACTTTTGATTCTTGTTGACCATAATACTTACATGGCGTATGTCCCAAATGTCTTTAATACTGCATCTAATTCTTACAGGTGGTAATCCATACCTGATTTGCATATAATAAAAATGTTGCTCAACATAATGTCAGAACAAGGCCAGAGGCCATCTGGAGAACAGATAATCGGTTGCTTATAAGTAAGTTCAAGTTAAAACTGAGGAAAGTCCGAACAACTCCATGAGAGCCGAAGTACGACTTTGAGTATATCCCACCTAAATTTAGTGAAATCTTGAGAATTGATTTGATGCATTAAACACTAATGACTGAAGACCACACATGTTGTGGGAGGACATCATGCATAAAGAAAGCAAAAGGTCATTAGGAAGACAGGAAAAAAACAAAAAGCAAAATATGGATATCAGAATTGATTCTGAAACTTGCTTATGATGTTAGAGCAGCTAAAGTGAACAAAGGAAATGATTAAGTAAAAGAGTTGAACAAAAGATTTCAATGGGTGGCTCAAGAAAACAAGGTAAACTATTATAATGAAATGGGCAAAGACCTGGAGTTAAAAAACTAAATGGAAAGAACATGCTAAGTATTTCTTACGCTGAAAGAACTGAAGAAAAAATTCAAACCTTAAGTTGCAATATTGAAGGATTTTATGGAAAAAAAAAATGAATGATATAGGAAGCATCAAAAGAAGATGGAAAGAATACACAATCACCATACCAAAAAGAATTGGTTGATATTCAGCCATTTCAGGAGGTAGCTTATGATACAGAACCTGTGGAACTGATGAAAGAAGTCCAAGTTGCACGGAAGGAATTGGCAAAAAAACAAGGTTGCAGGAATTGATGGAATACCTATTGAAAAGTTTCAATGAATAGATGCAATGCTGGAAGCTCTCACTTGTTTAGTCCAAGTAATCTGGAAGACAGCTACCTGGCTAACCAACTGGAAGAGATCCTTGTTTATGCCAATTTCAAAGAAAGGTGATCTAACAGAATGTGGATATTATTGAATAACATCTTTAATATCACACAAGTAAAAGTTTGATGAAAATAATTTTAAAAAACTATTGAAATAGTACATCCTAGGGAACTGCCCAGAAATTCAAGCTGGATTAGAAGATGATGTAGAAAAGGGATATCATTGCTGATGACAGATGGATTTTGGCTGAAAGAACAGATCATAGATTTTACCTGTGTTTTATTGACTATGCAAAGGCATTTGATGATGTGGATCTTAACGAATTATGGATAACATTGTGAAGAATGGCATTCTAGAATGCTTACTTGTGTTGTGCTCTTACGGGACCTGTACATAGACCAAGAAGCAGCCATTCAACTGTGAATGAACAAGGAGATACTGTGAGGTTTAAAATCAGAAAAAGTGTATATCAGTATTGCATCCTTTCACCATACTTATTCAATCTGTATGCTGAGGAAATAATCCAAGAAGTTGGAGTATGTGCAGAAGAATGTGTCATCAGGATTGGAGGAAGACTTATTAATAACCTCCTATATGCAGATGATACAGAATTGCTTGCTGAAAGTGAAGAAGACTTGAAGCACTCACTGATGAAGATCAAAGGCTACAGTATGGATTGTACACCAACATAGAGAAAACCAAAATCCTCACAACTGGACCAATAAGCAACAACATGATAAGTGGAGAAGACGAAGTTGTCAAGGATTTAATTTTACTTGGTTCCACAATCAATACCCATGGAAGTTAAGAATCAAACGATAAATTACTTTGGGTAAAGTGGCTGCAAAAGACCTCTTGGAAATGTTAAAAAGCAAAGATGTCACTTTGAAGACTAAGGTGCACCTGACCCAAGTCATGGTGTTTTCTGAACTCATATGCATGTGAAAGCTGGACAATGAAAAGGAAGACTGATGAGGAATTGATGCATTTAAATTATGGTGTTGGTAAAACGTATTGAATGTACCACAGGCTGCCAGAAGAACAACAACAACAAAAAAAAATGCTTTTAAAAAAGTATATCTAGAATGCTCCTTAGAAGTGAGAATGGTGAGATTTCTTCTCATGTACTTTGGACATGTTATCAGGAGGAATCTGTCCCTGGAAAAGGACATCTTGCTAATAAAGTAGAGGGTCAGTGAAAAAAAGGAAGACCCTCAATAAGATGGATTGACACAGTCGTTGCAACAGTGGGTTCAAACGTTTCAACAATTGTGAGGCTGGTACAGGACTGGTCATACAACCACTGTGAGCTTCAGGGCACAGATTACCTGGGAGAAGGAGTACTTAGGGAAGCCTAAACAGAGGAGAGAATTAAGGATTCTAGAATCATTTGAAGATGCTAGCACCAAAGCAGATACTGAACAGCTGAACTGCTAGCAGATTAACATATAGCCTCACACGAAAGGCCTGATATTTTGTCCAGTTCCTGTTACCTAATACATAATGTTTAACTTTCAACAGAACAATTGTAAGATATGCTAAAAGACAAAAGCACAGTTGAAGAGATGAAGCAACCATTGTGACCAGATGGAGCTATGGCACATGTTATAATTATCAGATAGATAATTTAAAATAACATAAATAATGAGAGATTTAAGAGATCTCATGGAAAAAGTCCATAACTTGTGGGAATGATTGTAAAAACTAGATGGTGCCCAGCTACCATTACTGTTATGATTAGGGCCACAATAGATGAACCTTGATAGAACGGAAGAAATATGTTCAGTAGAATCTCAAATTCCTAAACATACACACACACAAACACACACACACAACCAGATTTACTGGACTAGTTGAGACTGGAGGACTCCTCATGACTGTTGCTGTGAGATACTCTTTAAACCTTGACCTGAAACTAGCCCCTGAGATCACCTTTTAGCTAAAAAATAAATTGGCTTAGAAAATTAAGTATATCACCCTTGAGAACTGTGTTTCTTTAAAAATAATCATCTATATGAGACCAACAGTTAACAATTACTTTAAAACAAAGATGAGAATGTAAGGGGTCAGGGAAACTAGATTAAGAGAAACAGAACAACTAGAATAGAAGTAATGAGAATGGTCATGTACTGTGAAGAATGTAACCAGTATCATTGAACAATTTTTGTAGAAATTACTGAATGTGAATCTAAACTGCTGTGTAAACCTTCACATAAACACAGTATAGTATTATTTTTAAAAAAAGAATGATAGGTAATGTAACCAGAGAAATAGAAACTCTAAGAAAAATTGAAGGAAATGCTATAAATCAAAAACACTGTAACAGAAATAATGTATTTGATGAGCTCATTTGTATATTGGGAATGGCCAAGGAAAGAAAGAATCAATGATTTTGAAGTTAGGCCAATGAAAACTTTACAAACTGAGATTTAATTTAAAGAGAATAAACAATAATAATTTTAAAAACAACAGAACACTCAAAAAGTGTGAAAAAAACTTTAGAAGGTCTAACACACATATAATTGGAATATCAGAAGAAGAAGAAAGAGAAAACAAAGAAAAAGAAATCTGCCAAGTAATAATGGTCAAGACATTCCAAAATCAGTTACAGACATCAAACCATATGTGGTAATTAAGTCTGTGTGTCAGCTTGGCTGGGCCTGGTTGAGTGGCTGGGCAGGTGGATGTAGTATTCCCCATGATGAGGCTAGTAATCAGCTCCATGGTGGGATCTCCTGTGAGCAGCTGAGTAGCTGCCTTAGAGATGTGGTCTGCTTCCTGTATATAAGGAATGGGGAATGGTGTCTAGCTTTTGGCATGCTGAACTCTGTATGTGGCTGTGTTTTTGTTCAGTAGCTTGCCATACTCTGCCAACTGTGGGACTTTCAGTGGACTTGAATTAATGGCCTGCCGTGTGGTTTGGTAGCATCAGGACTGTGCCATTTTATTTGTCGACCATGGGCTTGTTAGCCTCAGCAGCCAGTAGCTGCCTGAGTGAAGAGATGCCTCTAGCTTCAGTGGGCTGGGAGCAACAGGCAGAGCTAAAGGCCCAGATCTAGGGGCTTTTACACAGCCCCTAGAGCCTGGCTCCTTGAACTTGGACTTAAAGCCTCCAAACAGTAAGAGAATAAACTCCTGTTCGTTAAGGCCTTTCTATTTGTGGTATATATTCCTGTCAGAGCAGCACCGTTGTTGTTAGGTGCCGTCGAGTCAGACCCGACTCATAGCGACCCCTCCTTAGGTTTCTGAGGTAGTATCTCTATGGAAGTAGATTGCCCAACCTTCCTTCTGAGGAGTGGCTGGTGGGTTTGAACTGCCAGCCTTCTGGTTATCAGTCAAGTGCCTTAGGCACTATGATACCAGAGTTGCACTAGGTAACCAAAACAATATGGTACTGAGAGAGTGGGCTGCTGCTTTAACAAATACCTAAAATATGGAAACAGGAGTGGAGTGTATCTTTGATCCGAGACCCTGGCATATGGCATGAGAGACAGCAGGAGCACAGCCGAGAGACCAGCATGAGACATGGCAGTAGCAGAGCCCAGAGACTGGCATTAAACAGCAACAGGCTTACCAGCCCACAGAGGAGAAAGCTGGGTGCCATTAGGTAGGCGGCTTCCCAGTGGAGTGGGTTGCCTTTGGGTATTAATTGGTAGAAAAGATCAGCATGAAATGGAGTAGCAGGTTGGCCGGCCCATGGAGCAAGAAAGCTGAGTGCTTTTTAGGCAGGAAGATTTCTGGCGGAGTGGGTTGCCTTCGGCATTAATCAGGCGAAGTGGAGAGACCAAGGAAACAGGAAGCAGAGCTGCCTCAGCCTCAAAGGGGAGGATCATGGCCTTTGGGGGTGAAACCACCACAGCCCCCTAGGTTTCAAAGAGCCAGATCTTTGCTAACTTGGTTCTGGAATGTGGGGCTGCTCGTTCATGTGAGCCAGTGGGATGGAGTTTTAGCTGCTGCCCAAGATTGAGGAGGCAGGGCTGCCATGCCCAAGAGGGAGAGGATAGAGGCCCACCAGGCTGAGGGGGTGAGGTCACCACTTAGGAACTAGGGAACTGGAGTCACCCAGTGAGGGAGATCTGTACAGATACCACTCATTGAAGATCTGTATAGGTGCCAAGTTGACAAGGGGTGGAATTGTGGTAGTTAAGTCTGTGTGTCAACTTGCCTGGGCCTAATTGACTGGCTGGGCAGGTGGATGTAGTATTCCCCATGATGAGACTGGTAATCAACTCCATGGTGGAATCCACTGTGAGCAGCTGAGTAGCTGCCTTAGGGAATGTGGTCTGCTTCCTATATATAAGAAGAAGCCTTGGGGAATGGTCTCTAGCTTATGGCATGCTTGAACCCTATATGTAGCCGTGGTGTTGTTCAGAAGCCTGCCTTGCTCTGCTGACCTTGGGACTTTCAATGGACTAGAATTAATGGCCTGCCATGTGGTTTGGTAGCATTGGGACTGTGCCATTTTATTTGTCGACCTTGGGCTTGTTAGCCTAAGTGTCAGTACCTGCCTGAGTGAAGAGATGCCTCTAGCTTCAGTGGGTCGGGAGCAAGAGGCAGAGCTGAAGCCTGAGGTCAAGGGACTTTAACACAGCCCCTAGAGCCTGGCACCTTGAACTTGGACTTAAAGCCTCCAAATAGTAAGAGAATAAACTCCTGTTTGTTAAGGCCTTCCCATTTGTGGTATATATTCCTGGCAGAGTGGCACAAAACACCGTAGATCTAGAAAGCTCAGGAAATAACAAGTAAAACAAACAAACAAACAAAAAACCCCTTTATCTATGTATAGTGTATTCAAACTGCTGAAAAACAAAGGCAAAGGTAATAATCTTGAAAGCAACCAGAGAAAGAAAATACTTAACTCTAGAAAAATAAACAAAAAATTACAATTGACTTCTCATCACAAACCATGCCAGCAAGAAGTGTTGAAAGAAAATAAAACCTACCAACTGAAATTCTGTATTAGTGAAATTATCCTTCGGATAATGTAGGAGAAATAAAGATTTTGTCAGAAAAATAAAAACTGAGGGAATTCATTGTCAGCAGACTCCCCTGCAAGAAATGTTAACAGGAATTCCTCAGAGAGAAGGAAGATTATAGAGATCAGAAGCTCAGATCTGCGTGAAAAAAGGAAGAGTGTCAAAGAAGGAATTAATGAAGGTAAAATAAAATTTTATATTTGTATTATTAATTGAGCTAAAATGTAATTGTTAAAGGAATAATAATAATAATTGTAAGTAATAATATTGCAAGATTGTGCATATGGATAAATTAAATGAATGAAAGCAATATTATAAGCGATGGGAGAGAGAAATTAGGAGTGTAGTGCTTTAATGTTATTTGGAAGTGGATCTAAATTAGTTAAAAATAGATTGGACACCAGGGCAACTACTAAAAATATTTACAAAAGAAGTATAATTGATATTCAGAGTACACTGAGAGGGGAAAATATGGAATATATAAAATGTTCAAAACCAGGGAAGGCAGAAAAATAGGTACATAAATTAACAAGGAAAGCATACAATGATTAGAAAAGTTCTAAACAAGGGAGATATTAATCTAACCAAATCAGGGAGAGTTTAATTGTTAATGATCTAATTGAAGAAGAATCAAAGTGGATTAAAACATACAGTTGTCTAACTTTAATGCAAAGACTCAGTGTAAAGGAATAGAGAAATATGCACCAGGATAGTAGTAATTGAAAGAAAGATGGAGTAGTTATATTAATTTTAGACAAAGTAAACTTTGTACATAAGGATAAAAAGGTCAGTTCTCCAACAAGACACCTAACAACAAAATGGCAAAATATCAAGGGCAAAAACTGATAGAACTTCAAGGAGAAATAGACAAACCTGTTGTTATAGTTAGTGACTTCAACAGATTCTTGATTATAAAACATATCTTAGCAAATTTTTAAAGTATAGAAAATATACAAAGTATGTTATCAGACCACAATGGTATTAAACTAGAAATTAATAAAAGAAAGCTGTAAAATGCTCAAATATTTGGAGATTAAACAATAAACTCCTATGTAACATATAGACCAAAGAAGATGTCTCAAGAGAAAATTCTTAATATTGTAATCTAAATGAAAATTAGAATGCAACTTATCATAATTTATAGGATGCCATGAAAGCAGTTCATAGAGGGAAATTAATAGCATTGATTCATATATTAGAAAAGAAAAAAGATCTAAAATCAATAATCTAAGCTTCCATCTGAAGAAAGTAGAGAAAGATGTGCAATTTAATCTTCAAGCAAGCAAAAGAAAAGAAATAATACAAATTAAAGTAGAAATTAATACAATGAAAAATAGGAAAATAAAACTAACATCTAGTTCTTTGAAAAGATTAATAAAGTTAATAAACCTGTGGCCAAGCTAACCAAGAAGAAAAAAGACACAGATTACCAATATCAGAAATGAAAGAGTGGTTATAATCACTGTTCCTACGGACACTGAAAGGATTATAAAGAAATACTGTGAGCCAACTATGAGGTCCTTGTGTGGTGCAAATGGTTCATGCTCAAGTACCAACTGAAGGGTTGATGGTTTGAACTTACCTAGCAGCACTATGGAAGAAAGGCCTGGCAAAATGGTTCTATAAATATTACAACCCAGCACACCCTATGGAACAGTTTTACTATGTAACACATGGGTCACCATGAGTCGGAATCAGCTCCACAGCAAGGAGTATGAACAACTGTATGCCCACAAATCAGATAATTTAGATGAAATGGATTAATCCTTGAAAGACAGAAACCTAACAAAAATCACACAAGGAAAAATACAGAATCTGAATAGGCCTAGCTATTAAAGAATTGAATCGTAATTATAACTTTCCAAAAAAGAAAGCACCTAACCTAGATTATTTCAGTAGTAAATTATACTGAACATTTAAGGAGGAAATACCAATTCTCCATAATCTCTTTCTGAAAATAGAAAAGGAAACATTCATTCTGTGAGGCCACCAGTACTCTAATAACTAAATCAGATAAAGATATTATAAGACAAGAAAAGAAAATCTTTCATGAACATAGATGCAAGAATCCTCAACAAAGTATTAGTAAATTGATCCCAACAATGTATAAAAAGAATTGTATATCATGACCAAGTGAGATTTATTCCAGCCATGAAAATTGGTTCAGCACAGTGTAATCCACTACATCAGCAAGCTAAAGAAAAACCATATGATCATACCAATTGATACAGAAAAGGTACTTGACAGATTCCGGCAAACTGGGAATAGAGGTGAACTTTCTCAACTAAAGAACTACAAAACAAATTATAGCCAACTCCAGCAAACACAATGATTAGAAACTGGACGCTTTTCCCTTTAGATTGGAAACAAGGCAAAGATATCCTCTCTCACTACTTCTGTTCAACAAGTTCTACCCAGTGCAATAAGATTTTTTAAAAAAAGAAAGGAAATAAAAGATCTACAGATTAGGAAGTGGGATAGGGTAATAATCACTTTTAAATTCATGTCCATGCCCTAATCCCTGGAATCTGTGAATGTTACCTTATTTGGAAAAAGAGTCTTTGCAGCCGTGACTTTAAGTATCTTGAAATGACTCATTAACAACCTGCAATATGCAAGTGACACAGCTTTGTTTGCTGAAAGTGATGACTTGCAGCATTTACTGATGAAGATTGAAGACTATAGTCTGCAGTATGGATTACACCTCGATATAAAGAAAACAGAAATCCTCACAACTGGTCCAATACACAGCTTCACGATAAATGGAGAAAAGATTGAAGTTGTCAAGGACTTCATATTACTTGCTTCTACAGTCAGTACCGATGGAAGCAGGAGACAAGCCATCAGATGATGTATTGCATTGGGAAAGTCCGCTGCAAAAGACTTCTTTCAGCTGATGAAAGGCAAAGATGTCTCCATGAAGACTAACGTGTGCTTAACCCAAGTCATGGTATTTTCAACCGCCTCTTCTTCATGCGAGACCTGGACAATGAATAAGGAAGACCACAGAAGAGTTGATGCTTTTGAGTTGTAGTGTTGGAGAAGAATGTTAAGAGTACCATGGTCTGCTAAAAGGACTAACAAATCTGTCCTGAAAGAAGTGTAGCCGGAATACTCCTTGGAAGTGAGAATGGCCAGACTTTGTCTCATGTTGTCAGAAGGATCCATGTCCTGGAGAAGGATATAATCCTTGGTAAAGTGGAGGGTCAGTGATGAAGGGGAAGGCCTTCAAGGAGATGGATAGACATGGCAGCTGCAGCGATGGGCTCAGGTATATCAAGGATTGTGAGGCTGGCACAGGACCGGGCAGTGTTTTATTCTGCTGTGCGTAGGGTGGCTATGAGTTGGAGAGAACTTGATGGCACCTAACAGCATCTTGAAATGAGGAAATTATTTTGATTATCTGGATGGGCCTAAATGCTATCATAAGTGTCTTTGTAAGAAAGAGGCAGAGGAAAATTAGACACACACACAGAAGAGAAGACAATATGAAGATGGAGGCAGAATGCATTGTGGTATCCTGAGTGGGGTTGGACTTTGGGTAAAACTATGGAACTGTGAATGAAGTACAGACTTTAGTTAATAATGTCAGTTGATTGTAACAAATGTACCACACTAATTAAGGTGTTTTTAGTTGAGGAAATTGCATGCGGAGTGTATGGGAACTCTCTGTACTATTTTTGCAATTTTTCTATAAATCTAAATTTGTTCTAAAATGCAAGGGTTATTTAAAAGTAAATAGACTGATGGATATTTTATTCTGAGCTACCTGCTCAATTTTGTTGCTTGAACTAGAATGAAACCTGAAACTGCCTTCCCTCCCGCATTGTTGTTGTTGTGTGCTGTGGAGTCAGACCTGACTCATAGCGACCCTTCCTTGGGTTTCCAAGGCAGTATTACTATGGAAGTAGATGGCCCAACCTTCATGGAAAGTTTCTTTCTTTCTTTTTGGGTAGCTCTGGCTGCCAAAAGAAAGGGGGTCAGTATACAAATAATGTGTGGGGTACTCATGTTACCCCTGGGATACTTTTGCTACCTCATGGTAGACACTCTACTCTCCTCCTCCTAAATATATTAGGTATCATCCTTACCCTGCTTCTAAACTATTCAAAAGAGTATGGCTATATTAAGTGGAAACACATGTTTTCTTTGTTTTTTAAAAGACCTGAAAATGTAACCTTGGTTACTCATCTGAATATTTTCCTCTTCTGAGATGCTTAAAGGAATTTAGATGATATACAATGTCATATACGAAAGTCATAATGAATCAGAAGACATTGTCACATCCTAGGAAAACACATCTTGGTCTCATTGTGAATTCCTTGGAATGTCCCTCGCTATTTTACATCTATGGAAACGTTAATCTCTCTTCTTGATATTCTTATTTCTATGCTGTAGGTATCATGCATCAGTTCTATAGATCTATTCATTCATCAGCTTGGTGCATGCCTACATCAGGGCCTTTGCACTTGCTATTTCCTGTGGTTGAAATGCTGTTTCTCTAGATTTCCTTCATGAGTTTGAATTATATTCATCATAAATGCTTTTTTGATGACTTTATTTAAATCTGGCTACCCCTTCTCAACCCCAACACTCTCTTCCATTCAATTCTATTATTTTTCTTCATAGCCCCAACTGATATTTATTATGTATTTATTTGTTTCTTGTCATTTCTATTCGTAATTGCAGGAAGTTTGTTTATTTAATTTATTGGTCTATTCCTAGCATCTGGAACAGAGTCTGACATATTGAAAGCACTGAGTGTATCTCCATTTTTTCCCAGTGGGCCTGCAGACCCAAAGAAAGGGCTCCTGGTGACCTACTTGATGTGTCAGATTTCCCATGGTATTTATATAGGTTGAGACTCTACTTAGGTCTTTGCTCCATTTATATTTATATAGCTTTTGACAGTTTTCAAAGTTCTTTCATGTAGATTCTCTTCTGATTTATTTTGTAAGAATTTTCAGACCTATTTTACAAATGAGGAAGGTTAGGAGATGGAATTTGCAAAGCAAGTGTCAGTGACAGAACTTGAAACTAATCTTCCTATTTCTAGCTCATCTAGTGATCACCCAGGGTATATGTTTCATCTCTACTGCTCTAGAGTATATACTTTTGAAAGCAAGGATTTTGAATGATTTATTTTCATAATGCCTTACACACAGTGTGATTACTAAAGGTTTGTTGATTTGACCTTTTGATACACAGAATAGTTGTGGAAATAACCTTTCCAGCTGAAGCTGGAAGGGAAAGTTTGGGCTACTTCTTTCATCCACTTCTATCATCTACTTCTTTCACTGCCCTTAGGATAATCTCTTAGGAGCTCTGGTGGCATAGTGCCTAAGGCATTTGACTGCTAACCAGAAGGCTGGAGATTCAAACCCACCAGCCACTCCTCAGAAGGAAGATGGGGCAATCTACTTCCGTAGTAATCCTGCCTCAGAAACCCAAGGAGGGGTTGCTATGAGTCAGATGTGACTTGATGGCAGTGCGTAGGATAATCTCAAAAACTAGCCTTAGGTGTGGTCCACAGATTCACTGGGCTAAGGATGTGCTGTTCACACGTTAGTTTACACACAGATGACTTGAAAATATTGTCTATGTGCATTCTGGCTCAGTTGGCCAGGTATAGGGCCTGAGAGACTGCATTCCAACAAGCTCCCAGGTGGTGCCCATGCTGCTGGTCCACAATTCACACTGAGTATTTGGGGGCTGGGTAACCACGTGAAAGATGGGTTCTCTATTGGCCATCCGACTGTGTGACCTTAGGTAATTTTCTTTGAGATACTATAGCATTTTGTTAAACTAGATTGTTTTGGTTAGAATTCTGCCTCCTGGTGGCACAACAGTAAGTGCTTGGTTGATAACTGAAAAGTCTGTGGTTCAAACCCACCAGCTGTTCCAAGGGAGAAAAGATCTGGTGATCTACTCCCATAAATACTATATTCTGGAAATCCTGTGGGGACTTCTGCTTTTCCTATAGTGTCACTATGAGTCAGAATCAAGTTGACATTACACAACAACCACCACTGACTATATGACTTCACAAACATGGCTTAACTTCTTGCTACCTCAATTTCCTCTTTAAAAATGGAGATCACAGTAGTAATTAATTAATTCAGTTGCTATGAAGATTAGCTGAGTTAATGGTTGGAAAGCACCTAAAACTATAGTGTGGTACTCAGTGAATCTTAACAGATCTTTATACTTTCTTTGTCTCCATATGCTATTCTGTTAAACTACATCAGTAGGTTTAAGATATATGTGAGATAGGAAGTTATTTAAAATATTCAAGTTATGAAAAATAGCATGGTGTCTTTCATGAAAAGCCTAATCTGGTTGGAAGATAATTATTTTTGCAGTGTAATGAATTACTTAATATGGACTTTCTAGCCATAGTCTGTAACTCCCACCAAATGAGTGGGTGGGACTATGCAAATAAGATGCTTGTGGCCTGCCAAGTGGATTGGATAGTTTGCTAATATTGTAAATAAAGTGTGAAGCTCCCTTTGTGGGGGTGGGACTATGCAAATAAGGTGTATGGAACTCTAATTAGGGGATTGATCAGTTTAACCATCCCACTAGGCTTAAAATGAGACATCACAGAGATGGAAAGGGGGGACCTAATTACCACCAGAAGGAAAGACCAGAGTGGAGCATGTCCTTTGGTCCTGGGGTCGCTGTACTGGGAACCTCCTAGACCCAAGAGACAGAGAGCTGTAACTCTCGAGATGGCAAACAGACAAAGAGAAGCAGTGGCAGAGAAATTGCAGCAGCAGAGGATATAGAACCAGGAAATGAGCACAAGACAGCACAGTAAACTTCCCAGCCCACCAAGTGAGAAAGCTGAGTGCCTTTGGGCAGGAGGCTTGCTGGAGAAGTGGGGTGCCTCTGGTCACTTGGTGAAGCTAGAAACACCAACAGATGGTGCCCAGAGAGCTGAATGCCTTTGGGCAGGAGGCTTGCTGATGGAGTGGTGTGCCTCTAGGCACTTACTGGCTGAACTGAAGAGCTTTGTAACACTTACTCAAGCAGGGCAGAGGCCAAACCATGGTGCCAAGGGCCGGAGAGAGACCTGCCTGTGGGCATGGCTGAGAAGAGGCTGTCCTGATTGAAGAACTGTATCCTGAGTTGTTTCTGGTCTTGCATTTTAATCTGTCACTTCCCTAATAAACTCCATAACTGTGAATATGGTCTGTGAGTTCTGTGTGGCCATTGCAGTGAATTATCAAACCCGGTAGAGAAGTAGAGAGTGCTGTGAGAGGGACAGTTGGTGTCAGAATTGGTGAAAAGGTTGGACTGTGGAGGCATGTCTGATCTCTGCTTCACAGGAATCAGTCTTGATCCTTCTCCTCCCTTGTGAAGTTAGAGGAGATCAGACTATGACTCCTCACCAGACCATCTTTACACTTTTGTTAATGAATAATGCAGTAGAAGTCAGCTAATGGTGATTCTTCTTATGTTCTCACAACTGTGCTGTGTACTATATACTGAGTTCTAACAAGCATAAATGAGGGGAAAGTCAACAGGCATTCCAGTTTCGTGGTATAGTGTCATGGTACATGATACTAATCACAGGACATAAAATTGTTTTGATTTATCTTAGTTATATATTAAATCAACTTGATTTTAATTGGCAGCATGGGATTATAGAAAGAGCCCTCGTGGTACAGTGGTTAAGTGCTGGCCTGCTAACCGAAAGGTTAGTGGTTCAAACCACCAGCTGCTCCTCATGAGAAGGATGTGGTAGTCTGTTTCTGTACAGATTACAACCTAGGAAACCCTACAGGGGACTTCTACTCTGTCTTAAAGGGTTGGTATGAGTTGGAATTGAGTTGACAGCAGTGGGTTTGGTTTTGGATTTTTTTTTTTTTTTTAATGGCGGTATAGAACCAAGAATCCTAGAAGTCAGTGAGAATCCATTTGGTGCCTAATTTAATTCATCCTGTGGTGAGGGAAAAAAAGCACAGATAAAGGGATATTTTTAAAATATGTAGTTTCATTTTTTTATGAGCCTTTATTTATAATCAGAAAAAAATGTATAAATTTCCATTTTGAAAAACATAAATAAGCAATAGCCAAAGCCATACTTGGGATTGAATGAGGTTTTATTTTGTTTTTCTGTTTTATTATTATTATAGTAAATATGTAGGCTCTTGTGGGATAGTGCCTAAGGCATTTGACTGCTAACCAGAATGCTGGTTGTTCACACCCACCAGCCACTCCTCAGAAGGAAGGTTGAGGAATCTACTTCTGTAGTGATACTGCCTTGGAAACCCAAAGAGGGGTCACTATGAGTCAGATCCAACTCAACGGCAGTGAGTAACAAACCATTTACCATTTCAATAATCTTTACATGGATAGTTAATTGTTCGTTGTTGTTGTTATGTGCCGTCGAGTCGGACCCGACTCATAGCGATCCCTCCTTAAATATGTTCATCATGTTGTTCAGGTATCATCATGAACTATCCTGATTTTTTCCATCATCCTTCACAGAACCTTATTGTCCTCTAAGCGTGGTAAAGAGAGATTTTTATTTTTAGTTTTTCAAATAATTAATGAAAAATAAAGTTCTGTTATTCAGGAAAAACATTTAAGCAACTCACTTCTTCCACTGACTCAAAAGTGTAAAAAATAAGTTTTTAATTAACATGGAGTTTTTCTTCCTTTGTTTTAGGATCAGATTTTATTAAGACCTCTACTGGAAAAGAAATAGTAAATGCCACCTTCCCAGTAGCTATAGTGATGCTACGGGCCATTAGAGATTTCTTCTGGAAAACTGGAAACAAGGTATATGATTGCCAGCATATCTTTCTTCAGAGTAAAGATAATGTTATTTATAATACTAGTTACAGCCACGATAACTGTCTTTATATGCAGAAGGTGTGAATGAGTTACCTTTATTAAGATAAATGTTTAATTTATCTTTCATTACAAAAGAACGCATTCATGGAGGAGACTGTGCGATTAATAGAAAGTGAGTGTGAGTGTGGGAGTAAGTATGTGTGATCAAGATGTAAACTCACTTTCGTCCTTTTATTAACTGAAGACAATTTTATCACTGACAAGAAATTCCTAAATGGTTCTTTAACGAACTAATTCTGCTGCAACACAGAGGCTTTCTGGGCAAGGCGTTGGGCAGCAAAAACAGGTTAATGCAGAAATTAAACTTCCTTGAGGAATGGAAAGAATTGCAGAGTAACATTTATTGAATGATAAGCTGTGGTGGTGATATGAAAAGTATGCAATATAATGGGAAATAATCTTTTCCTGTCATTATTGAAGGACACACATAAATTGGTTTTTCTGTTGGGAAACCCCCGGTCCAGAAAAACTTATTACTTTTAATAATATGAGGTGAAGAGAAAATTCTCGAGGAGATGAACTTATTAAACAAAATAATGAAATGCTGTGAAACAGCAGGGAAAAGGTAGCTAGACGTTATATAGCTCTTGAATTAAATATCCATTTTTGCGTTTTATGGCAGTTGGATGTGCTCTTTGGAAGACTGTTAAGCTGAGGAGGGTATATGCTAGCTTTTGTCAGCTTTTCAAAAAATAATATTTTTTTGAAACACGAAGTTAAAAGGGAAAATGTATTTGAGGTGTTTTTATTTTTTGTTTTGTTTTAAAATTAGTTTGAATTTTGCTTTTCACTTCAAGCTGCTTGTTTAGCTACAAATTATCTCAAAGGATTTTTTTTTTTTTTTTTTACATCACTGGCAAGAAAGGTAATGTCTTTCTGTCATTGTTTGTTCTAAATGAGACTTCTCCTTCTTCAGAAGACTTCTTTTTGTACCAATCTCTTGATTTCTGCCAAATGGAAACCTAAAAAAGACCTCTGATTCTTCACTAACTGGAAATGATGACTTATATGTGACTGTAGCTTCAGTATATATTGGAATAGGAGACATTTTTAGAATGTACTGGTTTTGAGAGAAAATGAACTCCTTCCAGCATTTTGTCCTTCCACATAATTTCACATCTTTAAAAAAAAATGTAAATAGGCTAAAGCTCTGTTGTGACTCCACCTGCAACTGGCCCGACTTGAGAAACCTCTACTCTAGTAGCCTTTCTGCAATGATTCAAATAACTTTTTTTTTTTTTTTAAAGAAAAGATGTGAAAGACAGGAATCTATCTTTTGTCCCTCAATTTAGGGTATCATTCACTAGACCAGTGGTTCTCATCCTTGGCCAAAGAATATAAAAATCAGATGTGAAATACTTCATACCAATAGTTGCCTGGTCCCCCTACCCTGACGGTCCTGGATCTGAGGTAGGGGTGGGAGTCAGGGGTAGTACTCAGGCATCTGATGTGTCACAAGCTCCACAGGTGATGGAACGTGCAGTCAGCATTAAAACTTGTCACTGGGGACCCAATCCTATTTTGTTCTCAGCTGACAATGAGTAGTTACCATGTACCATGTCCTGTGTTAAGTGCTGTTGCTGTTGTTATGTGCCATTGAGTCAATTTTTGACTCATAATGACTCCATGTGACAGAATAGAACTGTCCCATAGGGTTTTATAGACTGTACCCTTTATGGGAGCAGATTGCCAGGAGCCACTGGGTGGGTTTGAACTACCAACCTTTTGGTTAGCAGCCAAGTACTTAACCATTGTGCTGCCATGGGTCCTTGTGTTAAATGCTAGGGATATAAAAATGAATAAACGAGGACCCTTAAACAATAATGAGAGAATTTTAATAAAAATTTTAAGTGCTCAACAGAGATACATAAAGGATGTTCCAGACCAGAGTACAGAGGAGAGATACTTTCCTGCCTTGCCATACTTTATTTTTAATTTTATTGACCTTTCCTCAGCTAATAGAGTACCTCCCAGTAACAAAAGAATAGATACAAGTCAAGCAGTATTCATCTTTCTCATGTTTGATTTCACATAATGAGGATCTGTCCATGTATTTGCAAATCAGCTGCAGCCTTTTGGGTTGTTGACAAGGTGCTGGGGCAGCGCTTGGCTTGTAAAGTTTCTACCTCATTGATTTAAGGAATGTTTTAAAATGTGATAGGTTGCCTTCCAGACCATGATTAGTGTCACTCCTGAGAAGCAGAGGTTTAATATTTCATTGCAGATTTATGTTTTCTATATTATTTCGCTTAAAAAAGAAAGGATAAACTTAAACTCGAGCTTCTCTTTCGAAACTTTGCCAAACAGATTTGCTGACACACTGAACTAATTGACAGAAATGCTCCTATGATGAACATGTATGGTAATATCAGCTAATTTTTTCCCCCTCTTTTCAGTGAATAACCTCATCCCACTTATTCTCTCCTTCCCCCAACTTCCGCCACTTCTGCAAAGCCATAGCTTAGGCTCCAGGATAATAGCCAGATGTGGTTGGAATCCCTGTACTGCTACTGATTAGCTGTGATTGAGTCAGGGAAACTAGTTAAGAAACTTTTGTGGATATTCTATGTGAGAATTGATGAGGGTCTAAATTAAACAGTAGAAATGAGAGTAGGGAGGATAGTATGCATACAAGAGATATAGAAGTTAAGGAGGTAGAAATGACAGGGCTTGACTATTCATTGACTGTGGTGTGGTGGTGAGAATGGTGGATCCCAGGTTAACCATAAGGGTGCTAGCTTGGATCACCAGGTTTCTAGCTTGAGTGTTGATGGGACCATTGTCTCTCTGCTCTATTGTTCTGTTAGCAGTTACTTCCTGCAGTGCCACCTGTCAAACCCGCAGCTCTAAGTGATAAAAAGTGTGCTTCATACTTGAACTAGGGGATGCTGTTTTGATTACTCTCATCTCTAGGTTCTTTACTTGATAGTCAAGTTCCTGAGACAATTAAATCCAGATGATCTGGGTTTTACTGTATAGGAAACATGTTTATCTTTTCCTGATGGACCCAGAAACCTCATTTATAAACATCTGATATTGTCTCAATATTACTATTTTGTGGATAACCCTCAAAGACTACTGAACTGTGAGGTGCCTCCACACTGTCTTTTTCTACCTTGCTTTTGTAACTGGTCTGCCTGTTTTATAGAACTCTATCCACCTATAGCTTAACAAAAGAAAAACAGTTTCTGCAATTAAGTTGATTAAAACTAGGGTCAATACTTCCTGGATTGCTGCCAGTTTGATTAATGTGACCTTGTAGCCTCACTAATTCTGTCCTTTTATTTAAACATACGTGTGTATCCTTCTTCTTTTTTTAAAGTTGTGATGAGCAAATTAATTTTCCATACAATAATTCATATATTTTGTTTCATGACATTGATTGCAATCCCCATAATGTAACAGCTCTCTTCCCACTTCCTCTCCGTGGTTACCTTTTCCCTCTGCACTTCTTCCCTATGCATTTACACATATGTGTCTTTTGAACTTCAAGATGAAGGCTTGACTGGTAGAACCCCTGAGACTATGATCTCTAGCTGCCCTTTAGGTCTGGAATTGAACTCACTTCTGTGGCTTCCAGACAAACAAAAGACAGGCATATAAGGTGAACATTTACAACAGGTAGATAACACTCCTTGGAGAGATCAATCATGGGAGAATAGAAGGGCTGTGTATGCACAGGGAGACAGCTCAGGTGGCAGGAGTGCATGGGAGGGAAGGACACAGGGAAGAGGTAACTATAGAGGGGAAGTGGGAAGAGAGCTGTTGCAACGTGGGAAATTTCAGTCAATGTCATGAGACAAAGTGTATGTGAATTGCTGTATGTAAAGTGAATTTGCTTTGTAAACTTCCACCCAAATCACGATAAAATTAAAAAAAAAAAAAAGAAGGCTTGAAAGGTGAACGATGCAGGCTTGTAGAAATGTAGAATGAATGGGCTTTTGTGATACCTGTTTTCCTATTTACTGACACTTTGCTTGTTTGTCTTGGGCTTGAAGTTATAGTCTCCATGGTTGAGGTTTATGACTTTCCAATAAGTGAAATGTTAAAGAGGGTTATTAACCCTCATTAGTGTCTCCTCAATAGCAGTGACATTCTTCCCACTAATCCTGGGAAAGCTATTTTGTAGTGAGAATGGGTGTGAGCGGTGATCTAAGCTTTTTGCCAGATGATGTGAAGAATGTACACTCTTGGGGAGGTTAAAACAAAGACATACAGAATTGAGGCACTGTATAAACCCAGTACTATTTTTTAAAGGTCGGAAGGAAGGTTGGGCAATCCTACTTCCGTAGTGATACTGCCTCGGAAACTCAAGGAGGGGTCGCTATGAGTCAGGGCCGACTCGACGGCAAACAACAACAACAACAACAATTTTTTAAAGCAATCCAGTGACAGTAAGCAATGTTCTTTTCCCCATCTTCCTTTGTAGATAGGGTTTAAACCAGCAGGAGGCATCCGCAGTGCCAAGGATTCCCTTGCTTGGGTCTCTCTTATTAAGGAGGAGCTAGGAGATGAGTGGCTGAAGCCAGAACTCTTTCGAATAGGTGCCAGTACTCTGCTTTCAGACATTGAGAGGCAGGTGAGTAATAAACTGCTGCCCTTAGAATAAATTGACGAGTGTTTTCAAGAAAGAACTAGAAAGTCACCTATTAGGTTATGTAAAGTTATAATAAATTGAGAACTGGAGATGAAAACTTTATCATATTGAAACCTCTGCCTTCTTCCAAGCAAACCTCCCCCTGAAGTAGGTTGGGGGGAGATTCTTTTGAAGTACAGAATGGTGGGGCCTTTTAATGAAATGTCAATTAAAATTCTAAACTCTTAATTTTCCTCACAGATTTACCATCATGTGACTGGAAGATATGCAGCTTACCATGATCTTCCAATGTCTTAAATCAGCAACCAGTTATGGAAAAGTTCTTCACAACAATGTTTAAAAATTATTTTTCTCCATAATTGCTAAAATCATTTAATCAAAATATCAGAGAATAGGTAAATTGCTTTCTTTTCTCTTGAAGCTGTCATTGGAATTCACTCAAAGAAGGAAAATCTACATGTGTTGCTCATTTCAGGAACATCTGAAATGATCTTAATTGCTAGAAGATCTATGCTTGTTAATTTTGGGAAGAGTTTCTCTTAAGACTCTGAGTAGAATGTTAATGACAGCTTGGACAACATTAAATTCTTAGGGTGGGGTGGGGGATATTAAGGTGCCCAAGCACTGCTCTAGCAAAAAAGAGAAAAGAAAATGCAACATCCTAGAACAACTGTTATACTCTAATGACTTCAGGAGTCGCTGATTCAGTACGAATTTCCTCCTGTCTTTAATTTTTTTGATGGATATGCTTTTTTATTAAGTGTTTCGCTATTGAAATTTTTGATACTGTTAAATGAAACTTTGAATATCCTTGATTTTTTTAAAATAAAAAAGTCTCTATGGTTGTTTATTAAAAAACAAAACAAAACAAAAACCTTTAAATTGTAACAAGTATGTGTTGAAAAATTAATCCATTAAACATACAAACAGATTTTGCCAGTGATTTTCTCAATCTCTCTCATAAATTCTATGGGTATATTTCTTAAAGAAAGCACCACAGTAGATTATTAATGATTACAACTTATGTAAATATTTTGAAACTCTTAAGATTTTCTGGTGTATTGAATAAGGGGAAAAGTAGCAAATACTAATATAGCACTTTTTATGTGCTTAGCACTGTTCTGGGGAGCTCTGGTGGCACAGTTTTATGATCTTTACATATATCAATTTATTTAATCCTTATTTAATATCTATAAGCTAAAACCCTCACAACTGGATCAATAAGCCGCATCACAATAAATGGAGAAAAGATGGAAGTTGTCAAAAATTTCATATTACTTGGATCCATAATCAAATGCTAACCCAAGCCACGGTATTTTTAATAGCCTCATATACATGGGAAAGCTGGACAATAAATAAGGAAGACCAAAGAAGAGTTGATTCTTTCCGTTGTGGTGTTGGCAAAGAATACTAAAATACCATGGACTGCCAGAAAAACAAACAGATCTGTCCTGGAAGTAGGGCAGTGAGAACACTCCTTGGAAGCAAGAATGGACAGACTTTATCTCACCTACTTTGGTCATATAAGAAGGGATCATTCCTTTCTGCTATTATGCTTGGTAAAGTAGAGCATCAGTGAAAAATGGGAAGACCCTCAACAAGATGGACTGACACAGTGCCTGCAACAGTGAGCTCAGGTGCAGCAAGGATTTTGAGACTGGTGCACGACCAGGCAGTATTTCATTCTGTTGTACATGGGGTCTCTATGAGTCAGAGCTGACTTGACGGCACTTAACAACAGCAACAACAGTAAGGAAAATACACTATTCGATCCTTATGACAGTAAGTACTAGTATTACTATCTTAGTATATATATGTAGGAACGCTGGTGGCACAGACTGTTTATGATTGGCTGCTAACTTAAAGGTTGGTGGTTCAAACTCACCCAGCAGCTCCACAGAAGAAAGGCCTGGCAGTCTACTTCCATAAAGATTACAGCCAAGAAAGCCCTGGGGAGCAGTTCTACTCTGTTCCACAATGGGTCACCATGTGTCAGGGCCCAACTCTATGGCAGGTAACAGAAACAACATTGTTCAGGAGAAGGATTGAGGTACAGAACATTGAAGCGACTTCCTCAGGTCACAGAACTAGAAATTAGCAGAGTCAAGAACCAAGCACAGGCAGGCAATCAGTTCTTCACCTGTGTAGAACTGCCCTTAGTACAGAGATAGGTGGCTATAACCAGAGCTCACTGTCATTATGGGGAGTGGTAATCAGCTTTGTCTTCTGTCACTTTTCTTTGCGCTCTCTCCCCCAGCCTCCCTTCTACCTCTACCTTTTTTGCTTGCTAGCATCTCTACCACATTATAGAATCTAAGTTTCCTTAAACAGTGGTTTTCATCAAGAGTTAGTCAATTTTTCCTCCCTGAATGACTGTCAAATGATACATAAGCAAAAACCTGGGAGTCAGAGTTTTGGTTTTATCTTCTCATCTGCTCAATTCTAGCCCAAACTCTTCCTCTTTCTAGTACTGTGACCTTGGTCTAGTTGGCTTCTTTCTTTACCTCAGTATCTTCATCTGTAAAAGAAAAGATTTGTGATAGGTGATATCAAGGTTCTTTCAGACCTAAAATTATATTACTCTATAGGTAATTATAACAAATGCAAGAAAATATTTTATGGCTATTAAGAGAAAACACTTTGGCATCAATCTCAATTAGAATTTGCCTCTTGGGAGTCAGTTAAGTCCCTTAAAGAACATTTCTAACTGTAAATGAAATGACTTAAATAAGGCATACTGCAGTGCTGTAACAGAATTCTGACCCTTAACTTGTGTCTTTGGATATGGTCAGTGTCTCTGAATGCTATATTTGACTTCATAATATGTTGGCCTAGTTGCTTACCAACATATTGGCCAGTCACTTTTGGAGAAGAAACATTACAGAAAAATAATTACTTTCCTTCACCTTTGAAACCATTCCAATTTCACAGGGGTTTCTGTTTTCCTCCCATTAAACCCAGCTGGTCATTTTAGTTGATCTAGTGAACAGGCATCATTATCTTCTATTTTAATTTATATGAGGCTTCTGCTGAAATTGACCTCTGTGGACAATTTCAGATTCACATAGTAAATTAAGACTGGTGAGTCCCTTAAACCTTTTAGAAGTTGATGAGGATGGCCTGATCTAAAGGTAAGTAATGTTATATTTTGGGGGACAATTTATTCCAAAAACTATTGGGCTCTTCATCAGGGATGCCCTTTTTTACCTGGCTCTTGAAATCAGTTGTAACATAGATGACTTTAATAGGAAGACCCTGGAAAATGTTGATTGCTCTGAAAATGTGAGAAGAGGAGGTCATTCCTGAGGTGACTGTCATCTACTGAAAGTGTATTTCTGTGCTTTAGGACATTGGGAGCAAATGCTTTTTTATACAATCAGAAAATGAGTTGCTGTGTTCAGTGTTTGAAGTTTCTAATAAAAATGACTGCCCACAAATTGTTGGAATAGTTCAGTAAAACGTATTAGGCCTTAATGTTATTTTTCAAAACGTCACGTAACTTGGGGGCTTGAGTGAGACCTTAGAGAATATCTAGTTTAATCTCCATCATTTGTCACATGAGAAAAGAAATTCAGGGTGAGGAAGTTACTTGTGCAAGGTCACATAAAAGCTCAGAGCTGAGTCCAGAACCCAAATTATTACCACACCATGAAATATTTTGTAAGAGACAGCCAGGCCTATAGAATTAAAAATTTCCTGCTTGTTTATATACCCTGTAGTACCAAATGGTATGTTTATCAGCATGTAAACTTCAGACTTTCTACTCCCTTGTGCCAGTAGATGAGTTCTGAATGGTGTTTTAGAGAAGACCAACCATCTAAATCTAGCTGAAGTGATAGTGCGGCTAATTC
>NW_006921713.1:4308011-4313304 GCF_000298275.1 Orycteropus afer afer | reverse complement strand
GTTGAAATCACAAAACAAATTCATGACTATAGTATCTTTACTTCATTCTGGATTATTTCTACACTAACAGGAAGCATAGACAAATTGATTGACGTGGAAGCTGGCTTCTGAGGAGGCTTGTGCAGAAGTGGGAACTTTTACAGATGTCAGAAAGTCAGTGTTCATAGGAGTCTCTGTTCTGATTGAGCAGAGGGGTTTGCTTTTTCACATATATATGTCACACAGAAACCAAATCGGTTTCTTTGGAAAAATCAACTTCAAGTGGTAGTACAGAGGGAAACCAACATTAATCTTTTTCCACCAAACTGACATTTTTTTTTTTTTTTTTAATGGTATCAGTAGAGCTAGAGTGCAGAGATAGAAAGGAAAACAAAGAATTTTACTGAATCTTCCCTTTAAAGGAAATGAAATATTATGCCCATTTTGACACTTGGAAAAAGGTGTGAGGTGGAATCAATTTCTACATTTGTTTTCCTGTTCTTGCCCAGGAGTCTTACTTCCCAAAGGAAAATAGGTATTTTATAACCACCACCAAATGATCTTTTCCAGAAATGACCACAGGTAACATCTGGCTGATATATAAAATATGTAGTAAAAATAATCATTTTTAATTAACTAAAACCTGCTCAGGAGAGGGAGTCAGAAGATATCCATCTGGTCAATTCTTATTTAATGGGACAAATGAGGATCAAAATGTTTAATGCAATGTATGTGAAATACTTAGTGACCTTACAACGAACTAAAACTTTATTAGGAAGAAGAACAGGGGCGATGAGGAGAAATTAGAATATCTGGAGAGGATAGACATATAATTTGATTTTTTTTTTTAGCAGTTTGTCTTGTAAAACATAGGTGGGATATAAGAAACCTAGATTTTGTGGCATTGGTTTCAATGGTTCACTGTCAGGAAATGTTTTTCAATTCATTTGAACAGTAAAATGAGGTTACATTTTATTACAGACACTGACAAGGAGGCTGAAGAGTTTTAAAATGAGGTGGTTATAAGTAAAGGAAAATGGAACTGGGATTATTTAATCTGCAAAGATAATTGAAGGGTACTTAATGCCTGATGGTTCCAGGAAAAGTAACTTCTATAGTAGATCTTAAGGTCTCTTGGTAGCGCAAGTGGTTTATACTCAGCTATTGACCTAAAGGCTGACAGTTTGAACCTACCAAGCAGTGCCGCAGAAGAAAGACCTGGTGATCTGCTGCCATGAAGATAACAACCAAGAGAACTGTTTGGAGCCGATCTATCCTATAGCACATGGGGGTCATCATCAGTCAAACCTGACTTGAGATACATAAGTTATGGGATGTTAGATCTTCATAACCAAAAGTCCATATTGTATCTCCTCTGAATAGGATGAATTCATGCTGCATGTGAAGTTAGGTTGGTTCTAGGGAAGAACTTTAATGCTCTGAAATGTGCTATTCCCTTCTCAGAAGTAGGTTCTCCTTTGGTTGTAGTGGTTTAGTTGTGGTGCCCAAGAAAGTGGTTCTTAAACTTTAGCTTCCATTAAAATCACTGGGAGAGTTTATAAAATACAGAATGCTGGGCCTGTACCCCCAGAGTTTTTAATGCAGTAGTTTTGCTAGTGGCACAGTGGTTAAAATGCTTGGCTGCTAACCAAACGGTCAGTGATTCCAAACCATCACCTGCTCTGTGGGGGAAAGATGTGGCAGTTTGCTTCCATAGAGACTTCTAGCCTTGGAAACCCTATGGTATATTTCTACTCTGTCCTTTTGAGTTACTATGAGTCAAAATCTCCAGGTCAGTGGGTTTGGTTCTTTGGGGTTTTTTAAGTCTGCTGTGGAACTTGAGTTGGAGCTTTAGTGGTACAGTGGCTAAGGTATTCATCTGTTAACCAAAAGGTCAGTGGTTCTAACCTACTAGCTGCTCTGTGGGAGAAAGATCATGCAGTCTGCTTCTATAAGGATTTACAGCCTTGGAAACACTGTGGTGCAGTTATGTTGTATGTGCCATCGAGTCGGACCCGACTCATAGCGACCCCTCCTTGGGTTTTCGAGGCAGTATTACTACGGAAGTAGATTGCCCCATCTTCCTTCTGAGGAGTGGCTGGTGGGTTTGAACCACCAGCCTTCTGGTTAGCAGTCAAGTCCCTTAGGCACTACACTACCAGAGCTGCCATAGTGCAGTTATATTCTGCCGTAAAGGGTCGCTGTGAGCTGGAATCAATTCAGTGGCAGTGGGTTTGGTTTTTGGTGGGTGGAGCTTGAGAATTTGCATTTCTAACAAGTTCCAAGGTGATGCTGAGGTTGTTGATTGAGGAACCACACTTTGAGAACTACTGGATAGGAAGCCTTGTGTTCAATACCTAAAGCTATGATTCCAATGGAAATGCATCCATTAAACAGTAAAATCCATCTGCGGCAGCACTTCCTTATCATGTAACTTTGGGATAAATGTTTGTGTCCTATTGCTCTTCATAGCCAAGAACCCACTTCCCTGTGAATAGTGGAGAGAGGGAACAATGTAAATGATGTTATCCTTTAACCTTTTTATTTTAGGCAATGAGCTTGATGCAGCTTTGGAGCCTAAAAAAATATTTTAGATAAGTAAAATCTCAAAGGATCTCAGCAAACTGTAAAAGTAAGATTCAGCTGTATTTGATTTTATGTGTCTTGAATGATTTAAATTTGGTGATTTGATATAGTTGTACTTAAAACTAAGAACTATTTTAATTGATGCCATTCTTTAACTTTTATTTGTGATAGATAAGATGTTCTAGGAAAAGGGATATTTCACACATAATTTCTTAGTTGGAAGCTATTGTGTAGGTGATCTCTAAACTGGGAGCTAATGAATCATTAGATCCTTGGTCTTTTCAACACTAAAGAAGTTTTTATCTTTGCTTGTTGCTTTTTTAATATGTTTTCTGCCAGTAGTAAACATGGTTAAAGAGCTCTGGTGGTGCAGTGCCTAAGGCTTTTGACTGCTAACCAGTAGATTGGTCATGCAAACCCACCAGTCACTCTGTGGAAGGAAGATGAGGCAATCTGCTTCCAGAAGATGAGGCAATCCATTTCTGTAAAGGTACCACCTTGGAAACCCAATGAGGGTCACTATGAGTCAAAATCAACTTGATGGCAGTGGGTCTTTGAGGTTTTATACATGATGAGGTAGGTGTGTTAGACTGGGTTCTCTAGAAGAACAAAACCAGTAAAGCTTATATAGAGAGAGAAAGGAAAATTTATCTTAGGAAAATAGTTTACTCACTTATGGAAGCTGGCAAGTCCAAAGTTCTTGGATCGACCGTCAAGCTGGAGGCTTTTCCTGACTCTTGCAGCTGCAGGAGCTGAGGAGCTCAAGGCTGGTAGGCAGTACACCAGCTGTTGACTCCAACGAATGACGAATCCAAGATCTCCAGGCCGAATGGTGGATTGTTCCCTCATGGACAGTTGTAGGCACCACAACAGAATCCTGATCCGCAGATGAGTGTCTCTTTTCCCAGGATGTCCATAAATATACTGGAAGCAAGCCACACCCCTAGGGAAACTCCCTTTCAATGGATTAGCTACTCAGAACACATACATCTGATCCCATCATAGGAACAACCCACACCACAATTGCTTAAACCACACAGAATTGTGGTCCAGCCAAGTTGACACACAGTTCTAACTATCACAGTAGGGTTCTTAGTTGGAAACCATCAAACTGCCTACTTTAAGGAGCTCTGGTGGTGTAGTGCCTAAGGCATTTGACTGCTAACCAGAAGGCTGGTGGTTCAAACCCACCAACCACTCCTCGGAAGGAAGGTTGGGCAATCTACTTCTGGTGTGATACCACCTCGGAAACCCAAGGAGGGATCGCTATGAGTCGGATCCGACTCTATGGCAGTGCATTGCGTTCTTTTGCATTTCGCCTACTTTAAGCAGAAAAAAAACTTTAAAGTATGTTGAGTATTTTTCAGATCCAGGAAGGTCACATAGTTGAGCATAGAGAGATCCAACCAGCAATAAAGCCCAAACCACCTTGAGGACTGCTCTAGTCAACTGCTACCAACTCTGGGCACCAGATACCAGAACCTCTGCTTTTGCTGCCCTGAAAGTTGGATTTCTCATTTACCACAGTGGCCAGAGATTACTTTCTCCTATATCATTCCTGGATGGACTGTTGAAGCCTAGATCACTGTTATGGATTGAAATATGTGCCACCAAAATATGTGTCAAATTGGCTAGGCAGTGATTCTCATTATTATGCAGTTATCCACCGTTTTGTGATCTGATGTAATTATCCTGTTAGCTAGTGTTAGGTGTTGTTGAGTTGGTTTCGACTCATAGCAACCCTGTGTACAACAGAAGGAAACACTGCCTGTTCCTTCACCATCCTCTGAACTATTGCTGTGCTTGAGCCCATTGTTGTAGCCACTGCGTACGTCCATCTTATTAAGGATCTTCCCCTTTTTCGCTGACCATGTACTCTACCAAGCATGATGCCATTCAACAGGGACTGGTCACTCCTGATAACATGACCAAAGCATGAGAGATGAAGTGTTGCCATTCTCTCTTCTAGGAAGCATTCCAGCTGTACTTTTTTGAAAACAGGTTTGTTCACTCTTCCGGCAGTCCATGGTATATTCAATATTTTTCTCCAACACCGCAATTCAAATGTGTCAGTTTTTCTGTGGTCTTCCTTATTCATGATCCAGCTTTCCTGTGCATATGAGGCAATTGAAAATAGCATGGGTCAGGCACATCTTAGTCGTCAAAGTGACATCTTTATTCTTTAACACTTTAGAGAGGTCTTTTGCAGCAGATTTGCCCAGTGCAATACATTGTTTGATATCTTGACTGTTGTTTCCATGGGCATTAATTATGAATCCAAGTAAAATGAAGTCCTTGACAACTTCAGTCTTTTTTCCATTTATCATAATGTTGCTTATAGGTGTGGTAAGAGTAAGATGATTTTTATTTACTTTTTTGCTGAGGTGTAATCCATATTGAAGGCTGTAATCTTTGACTTTCATCAGTAAGTGCTTCAAGTCATCTACAGTTTCAGCAAGCAAGGTTGTGTCATCTGCATATCACAGGTTGGACTGTTGTTTGGTTTGTTTTTAAACTTTTTATTGTGATTTGGGTGAAAGTTTACAAAACAAATTCTTTTTCCATTCAACAGTTCATACACACTTTGTTTCTTGACCTTGATTGTAATCCCCACAATGTAACAACTCCCGGTGATTACCTTTTCCCTTTGTTCTTCTTTACTCTGCATTCCTGCCTTTTGAGCTTTCTCCCTATGCAAATGCTGCTGATCATTCTAAGGAATACACCT
>NW_006921713.1:4305194-4307346 GCF_000298275.1 Orycteropus afer afer | reverse complement strand
TGTGTAATAGTATTTACCTTTGTTGTCTCTATCTCTTCTGCACCTCCTCATGTCTTCCTTTTCCTTAGCGATATTGTGCTGGTCACCTGCTTTTGGCAATATTGCCTTTCCCTTTGCCCAATTCAGTATATATCTCTTACCTGGCTAGCAACCTTTCCTCTTCTACCCACCCCCATCCCTGGAAATCAACAACAAAAATTTCCTTCTGTATGTAAAACTTTCCTTGACTTTTTATAATAGTGGACTCACACAATGTTTGTTCTTCTGAGATTGACTTATTTCACTCAGCATTAAGTCCTCCAAGATCATCCATGTTATGAGGTGTTTCACAAATTCTACATTATTCTTTAATGTTGCTTAGTATTCCATTGTGCATGAGCACCATAGTTTGGTTGTCCGTTCATCTATTGATGGGCATTTAGGTTATATCCATCTCTTTGCTGTTGTGCATAGTGCTGTGATGAACATGGGTGTGCATATATCTACTCATGTCCCAGCTCTCACTTCTTTAGGACATATTCCTAGCAGTGGGATTGCTGGATTAAATGGTATTACTATTTCCAACTTTTTAAGGAAGCACCATACTATGTTCCACAGTGATTGTACCGTTTTACAGGGCCACCATCAGTGTATGAGTGTTCCAACCTCTCCATACCCTCACCAAAATTTGTTGTTTTCTGCCTTGTTGAACTTTTTGCTGTTACTGCTGTGGTGAGATAATATCTCATCATTGTTTTGATTTGCATCTCTCTAATGGCTAGTGATCATGACCATTTTTTCATATGTTTGTTGGGTGTCTGAATATCTTATTTGGTCAAGTGTCTTCATGTCCTCTGCCCATTTTTGAATTGGATGTTTGTCTTTTTGATGTTGAGGTGTTGATGTTTTCTGTAAATTTTAGATATAAGTTCTTTTTAGATACGTCATTGCCAGATATTTTTTCTTTTTACTCTTTTAGAGAAGTCTTTTGATGTGCATAAGAATTTAATTTTTAGAAGATCCCAGTCATCTAGTTTGTCTTCTGCTGCTTGTACATTTTTTGTTATGTTTGATAGTCTATTTATGCCATAAATCAGGGTCCCTAAGTTTACCCCTATTTTATCTTTGATGAACTTTATAGTTTTAGATTTTACACTTAGGTCTTTGATCCATTTTGAGCTCATTTTTGTGTATGGTGTGAAGTATGGATCTGGTTTCATTTTTAATGCATATGGATACCCAGTTTTGCTAGCACCATTTGTTAAAGAAACTTTCTCTTTCCCATTGAAGGGTTTTGGTCCTTTGTCAAACACCAGCTGTCCATAGGTGGATAGATCTATTTCTGAATTCTCAGTTCTATTCCACTGGTCTGTATGTCTGGTGTTGTACCAATACCAGGCTGTTTTGACTACTTTGTCTATATAGTAGATTTTGAGATTGGGAAATGTGAGACCTCTTACTTTTTTCTTTTTCTTCATTAGTGCTTTACCTATTGGAGGTTTCTTTATTTTTCATATGAAATTAGTGTTTGGTTTTTCCATGCTGATGGAATATGGATTGGGATTGCATTGAATCTGTAGATTGCTTTGGGTAATACTGACATTTTCACAATGTTCACTCTTCCTGCCCATGATCATGGTATGTTCTTCTATTTATGTAGGTCTCTTATAGTTTCTTGTAGTAGTGTTTTATATATCTTTTTGGTAGCTATTGTAAATGGTATTGTTTTCCTTATTTCCTTTTTAGAGATCTCTTTGTTGATTTAGAGGAATCCAACTAATTTTTGTATGTTACTGTATCCTGCCACTTTGCTGAATCTTTCAATTAATTCCAGTTTTCTTCCTAAGTCTCAGTTGTTTTTTCTATTTATAGAATCATGTCATCTGCAAATAGGGATAATTTTACTTCTTTTTTTTTTTTTTTCCCAATTTGGATGCCTTTTATTTCTCTTTCTTGCCTTATTGCTATGGCTAGGGTTTCCAATACAGTGTTCAATAGAAGTGGTGATACAGGGCATCCCTGTCTGGTGACCCAAACCTTCATTCCTGAAGGGTCTGGGCCATTAGCAGTCATATCAGAATTGGGTTGCTGTAATTTTCCATTGACTTTAATCACAAGGCATGGTAGTACTAAAACATGTCCTAAAGAATCTCCTAGGAAAAGAGGGAGAGAA
>NW_006921713.1:4298087-4300229 GCF_000298275.1 Orycteropus afer afer | reverse complement strand
TCAGTACACCAGGGTCCCGATCCACAGAACAATGTCTCTCTTCCTAGGATGTCCCTGGATATCCTGGAAGCAGGCCACACCCCTAGGGAAACTCCCCTTGGGCAGATTGGCCACTCAGAACACAGTCATCCGATTCCATCATGGGAACAACCACACAGAACTGGGGTCCAGGCAAGTTGACACACAGCTCCAACTATCACACTCTCCATTGAGAATAATGTTGGCTTTTTGTTTTGCATAGATGGCCCTTTATTGTGTTGAGGGGTTTCCCTTCTATTCATATCTTGTTGAGAGTTTTTATCAGCAATCAGTGCTGGATTTTATGCCTTTTCTGCATCAATTGATATGATCATGTGGTTCTTCTCTTTGTTTTTATTTAAGTGATGGATTACATTAATTATTTTTCTAATGTTGAACCACGCTTCCATACCTGATATATAGCCCACATGGTCATGGTGTACTTTTTTTTTTTTTTTAAATATAATGTTGGATTCTTTTAGTTAAGATTTTGTCAAAAGCTTTTGTGTCTATACTCATGAGGGATATTTATCTGTAGTTTTCCTTTTTAGTGGTGTCTTTGCCTGGCTTTGGTATCAGGGTTATGCTTCGTCATAAAAGGAATTTGGGAGTATTCAATCCTTTTCTTTGTTCTTCAATAGTTTGCATAGGATTTGTTGCAGCTTTTCTCTGAATGTTTGTAGAATTTTCTACTGAAGCCATCTGGCCAGGGTTTTCTCTTGTTGGTAGTTTTTTTTTTTTTTTTTTCCAGTGACCTGTTCAGTTTCTTCTATTTTGAGTCTGTTCAAATTTTGTACCTCAGTTTGTGTTAGTTTAGGTAGGTACTGTGATTCTAGAAATTTGTCCATTTCATCTAGGTTTTCAAATATGTTGGAGTACAGCCTTCATAGTATGCTGATACTATCCTTTTTTATTTCAGTTTGTTCTGTTATGACATCACCCATTTTGTTTCTTATTCTTGTTATTTGCATCTTCTCCTTTGTTTCCTTTGTAAAATTTCCAGTGGCTTATCAATTTCATTAATCTTTTCAAAGAACCAACTTCTAGTCTTGTTGAATCTTTCTTCTGTTTTTCAGTTTCATTTATTTCTGCTCAAATCTATATTATTTTTCTTCTGGTGACCATAGGTTTCTTTATCCTGCTCTTTTTCTAATTGTTGGAGATGTTGGGTTAAGGTGTCTTTGACTCTTTCTCTTTCCAGATGTGTGCATTTATTTCTATAAATTGTCTTCTGATTACTGCTTTTGCTGTGTCCCAAAGATTTGGGGATATTGTGCTTTCATTCTTGTTTGATTCAAGAAATTTTTAAATTTCACTTCTTATTTCTTCTATTACCCAGTAGTTTTTAAAGAGAGTATTACTCAGTTTCCATGTGCTTGATCTTTTTTCTTTGAGCTTCCTGTTGTTGATTTATAATTTTATAGCATTGTGATCTGAGAAGACACTTTGCAGTACTTTGATGTTTTTAAATTTATGTAGGCTTGCTTTGTTACCTAACATGTGGTCTGTGCTGGAGAATGTTCTGTGTGTACTGAAAAAACTGTGTGTTGTGTTGTTAGGTGAGATGTTCTGTGTATGTCTATAAGGTCAATTTGATTGAATGTACTGCTATGTTCTTTTTGTCTTTGTAGAGTTTCTTTCTAGTTCTATGTTCACTAAAAGTTGTGTATTAAAGTCTTTTACTATTTTAGGAGCTCTGGTGGGGGAGTGGTTAAGCCAATTTATAGTAAGGTGTTGTCTATTTCTCTTTTCTCAATTCTGTAAAAGTTGATTTATGTATTTTGAAGCTCTTTCATTGTTGTATATGTATATTTATTATGGTAATGTCCTCTTGTACAATTGATCCTTTAATCATTGTCTATTTACCTTCCTTGTCTCTTACGGTGTTTTTGTCTTAAAGTCTATTTTATTGGAAATTAATATTGCCACTTGTGTTCTTTTTTGATTTCCATTTGCTTGATAAACTTTTTTCTAACTTTTTATCTTTAGTCTGTTCTTGTCTTTGTGTCTAAGGTGTGTCTCTTGTAAATAGCATATTGATGGGTCATGTTTTTTTTTTATCCATTCTGCAAGAGTTTCCATTGGCAAAGAAGAAGTAAAACTATCTCTATTTGCAGATGATAT
>NW_006921713.1:4275020-4297727 GCF_000298275.1 Orycteropus afer afer | reverse complement strand
GCTCATTTTGCTTATGATTTTTTAAAATAATTTCCTTTGTTGCTGTTATTTTAATATTTGATAAGTACTTTTGACTTTCCTTTTTATTTTTTGTCTTGATGTTTTTGTTGTTAGGTGCTATTGAGTTAGTTTTGACTCATAACATACCTGTGTACTACAGAACGAATCACTGCCCAGTCCTGTGCCATACTGACAATTATTGCTGTGCTTGAGCTCATCATTGCAGCCACTGTGTCAATCTATCTTGTTGAGGGTCTTCCCCTTTTTCACTGACCCCCTACCAAGCATGATATACCCTTTGACATGACCATTCCCATTTCCAAGGAACATTTTGGCGGTACTTCCTCCAAGACAAATTTGTTTGTTCTTATAGCATTCCATGGTACATTCAGTATTTTTCACGAGCACCATAGTTCAGATGCATCAATTTCTCTGTGTTCTCCCTTATTAATTGTCCAGGTGTCACATGCATACGAGGTGATTGAAAAGATTATGGCAGCTTGTTGTCTTCCAAATTTCTTGGCATAAACAATTGAGCACCTCCAGCATTGCATCTCTTATTAAAACATCTCAATGGGTGTTCTTTCAATTTCTTGAGCCTTAATTTTCACCCATTTTTTTCAGTGCAGTTTGGGTTTTCTCTTTCAATAGCATCAGTTGGTGATCATATGCTACCTCCTTTAATGTCTGAACACTGACCCATTCCTCTGTGTATTCCTTCCATCCTTTTTTGATGCTTCCTGCATCATTCAAAATTTTTCCTATAGAATCCTTCAATATCAAAACTCAAGGCTTGACTCTTCAGCTGTTTCAGCTTTAGAAATGCTGATTGTGTTCTTCCCTTGTATTTTTCCAACTTGTTTTTACAAGTCTTTGCACATTTCATTAAAACACTTTAGTTTTCCTCTTGAGCTGCCCTCTGAAATCTTCTGTTTACTCTTTATTTTTACCAGTTCTTCCATTCACTTTAGCTACTGTCCTTTCAAGGGCAAGTTTGAGATTGTCTTTTGATACTCACTTTAGCCTCCTCTTCCTTTCCTGTGTTTTTAATGACCTTTTGCTTTCTTCATGTAGGATATGCTTGATTTCATCACACAACTCATCTGGTCTTCTGTCACTGGTGTTCCATGCATAAAATCTATTCTTGAGATGGTCTCTAAATCCAGATAGGATATATTCAAGGTTATGTTTTGGGTCCCATGGACTTGGTTTGATTTTCTTCAGCTTTAACTTGAACTTGCATATGAGCAATTGATGGTCTGTTCCACAGTCGGCCCCTGGCCTTCTTCTGACCGATGATATTGAGCTGCTCCAGCATTTCTTTCCACAGATGTAGTCAGTTTGATTCCTGTGTATTCTGTCTGGTGAGGCCCATATGTATGGTCGTTGTTTATGTTGTTGGAAAAAGGTATTTGCAATAAATAAGTCACTTGTCATGCAAAATTCTGTCATGTGATCTCTGGCGTCATTGATGTCACCAAGCTATATTTTCCAACTATAGATGCTGCTGCTTTATTTCCAACTTTAATATTCCAAATACCAGTAATTATCAATACATCTTGATTGCATGTTTGTAATTTCAAACTGCAGAAGTTGGTAAAAATCTTCAAGTTATTTGTCTTTGGCATAGTGGTTGGCACATAATTTTGAATAGTAATATTAATATCTTCCTTGTAAACATGGATATTATCCTATAACTGACAGCATTGTACTTCAGGATATGTCTTGAAATGTTCTTTTTGACATGAATGTGACTCCATTCCTCTTTAATTTGTCATTCCTAGCACAGTAGACCATAAGATTATCAGATTCAGAATGGCTAATACCAGTCCATTTCAGCTCAGTAATGGCTAGGTTGTCTATCTTTATGCATTCCATTTCATGTTTTTACAACTTCCAATTTTCCTAGATTCATGCTTTGTAAATTCCACATTCCAATTATTAATGGATATTTGCAGCTGTTTCTTCTTATTTTGAGTCATAGCAGTAAATGAACATCTCATAAGCTTTACTCTATCCACATCATTAAGATTACCTCTACTTTGAGGATGTATCCATTCCTCAGTAGCATTTGCAGTTTCTTCCAATCTGGGGGCCTCATCTTCCAACAGTATATCAGCCCATGCTTGATTTTTGTTCATGTTTTCAGTGGTCAAATTTTTCAAAATGGACCACCTCATCCTTCCTAGTCTGTGTTTGTCTTGAAGCTTTGCTGAAACCCGTCCACCATGATTGACCCTGCTCATAATTAAAATACTGGTGGCATAGCTTCTAGCATCATAGCAATGTGCACCCACCACAGTATGAAAAACTGACAGATGAGTAGTTTTTTAGTTAAAGCATTTGGCTACTCACTAAAATGTTAGTGGTTCAAACCTACCAGCCACTCCATGGAAGAAACATGAGGCTGTCTGCTTCTGTAAATATTTACAGCCTTGGGAACCCTATGGGGGTTGCTATGAGAAATAGTCAACTGGATGTCAGTGAGGTTTTTTTTTTTTTTTTTTTGTAATTATCTTCTGTGTTAGAAATTCTAACCTCTATGCTGTCAATAAGGCAGCATTAGAGGCAGTCATGTTAATGAGGCAGGATAACATCTACAGGATGAGGTGGTATTCATGAATCAATCTCTTGAGATATTGAAGAGATTAGATAAGCAAGCAGAGATCAGAGGGTCCTGAGTACTACCAAAAAAGAAGATCCACAAGCAGTGCACGTCCTTTGGACCTGTACTGAGAACCTCCTAGCCCCAGAGGAGGATTGATGCCAGGACACATGGAGATCGCCAAGGAATGTTGGGCCCACAGATTTTGAAGGGAGATAAGACCTTTCCCTAGAGCCGACAGAGAACCTTTTCCTAGAGCTGGCACCCTGAGTTAGGATTTCTACCCTTCTAAACTGAGAAGGGAGCTCTGGTAGTGTAGTGCCTAAGGCATTTGACTGATAACCAGAAGGCTGGTGGTTCAAACCCAGCAGCCACTCTTTGGAAGGAAGGTTGGGCAATCTACTTCCGTAGCGATACTGCCTCGGAAACTCAAGGAGGGGTTGCTATGAGTTGGATCTGACTTGACAGCAGTGAGTTTGGTTTGAAACCAAAATTATTGAGAAAATAATTTTTGTTTGTTAAAGTCACTAATTTATGGTATTTCTGTTATAGCAGTACCAGATAACTCAGACAGTAATATACCTATACACTAGCTGAAATGGAGACTGAGAAAACAAGTTTTGGCCTTCTTAGGGGAAATATGGGACATATTCAAAAGATGTTGGATGCTTACTTTTCATGGCAGTTGTCAACTGCAGTATAACAAAGCAGTTCTTGTAAGGTGTTTCGTGTTTTATGGTAGGCAGGGACTCATTGCTGTAGTTCCATTTTCAGTCCGTCTTTGAAGCTGAACTCAAGGCAAAGTCACTCCTTATCTTTTGAACCTTTACGGTAAGTCCAGAAAAACATCAAGAAGTCTGTTTGTTTTAAAGAGCTTTTTTACACTCTCACCAGCAATATATGACAGTGTCTTTCCCCCAAAATCCATAAACTTCTATTTATCTAGATACTTATCTATAAATTTTCTGCTGTGAGTAAAGATAAAAGTAGTTCCCCCCATTCCACTTTCATTTTTGTCCTGAACTTGCCTGATTCTTGATTATTACATAATTTGCATATCATATTTGAAATATGAATTTGAATATTTTAAGTAGCTTTATTACATGATTTATCAGCTTTAATAATCTCGTATCCTCTGTGTACAAGATGAGAAAATGGGCATAGTGACATGACCTCCCACTCTCTTGCTTTCCTCCCTCTAAACCTTTGCTATCTTATTTCTACGTCGTTATGAGTCGGGGCCGACTCGACGGCAAACAACAACAACAACAACAACAACAACAACAAGAGTTTGTAACATTTTAATTCTATGACTATAATCTCACCATTGTGTTAGTCTTAGTCTTAGAGTTTTTAATGGAGTCAATACCCATGGCTTGTACTTTGTCCTCTGCTTTCTAGTTCGACCTTAAAGGAGATGTTAGAACTATATTCCCTGATGTTTTATGAATTCTAAACTGGAGGACTGAGTAGGGGTCTAGGATAAGTAATGCTGTTTTAAAAAACAAAACTGGGAGAGGGATCTCTTACCTGGAAATCTTACCTGGAGATCCCAGATCAAGTCTGGGAAAGTGGAGAGAAGTCACAGTGAGAGAAAACCAAAACCAAATCTGTTGCCACTGAGTCGATTCCAACTCATGGTGACCCTATAGGACAGAGTAGAACTGCCTTCTAAGGTTTCCAAAGCTGTAAATCTTTATAGAAGCAGGCTGTCACATCTTTCTCCTGCAGAGTAGCTAGTGAGTTCAAGCCACTAACCTTTCAATAAACAGCTGAGCCCTTATCCACTGTACCACCTGGGCACCTCAGAGTGAAAGAAGAGGTCCTAAATATGCAAACAAAGGCACAAGGACTGGGGTGGATACAGGGACCCAGGTTTTAAACTAGAAGATCACAGAATAAGATGCTGGAGCTAGTGGCCAGTCAAGCACAGTTGTCTGGTACTGTGATGATGGTGTTTTTGTTGTTGTTATGTGCCATCAAGTTGGCCCCAACTCATAGCGACCCCTCCTTGGGTTTCCGAGGCAGTATCACTACGGAAGTAGGATTGCCCAACCTTCCTTCCGAGGAGTGGCTGGTGGGTTTGAACTGCCAGCCTTCTGGCTAGGCATGTGTATTTTCTCTGTATCATGATGGCACATATATCTGGAACTTGTAAAGACACAGGGAAAGAGCAGAGTCTTATATTCTTTTTATTATTTCTGTCCTTGAAGAGTAAGCCTTTGTAACCAACTTGGACTGGGCAATCTACTTCTGTAGAGATACTGCCTTGGAAACCCAAGGAAGGGTAACTGTGAGTTGGATTCGACTCAATGGCAGTAAGTTAGTTTGTTTGTTTTGTTTTAAACTCTTACAGCATCCAGCACAATACCTTATGGGTAGGCACTCCACATTTATTTGTTAAGTGATAACTATTATTTCTTATAAATACAGAGAAGATGTGGTTATAAGATGAGACTCATCGTAATACAAACATAAATAAATAGGAGTGCTGCAAGGTAAGCACAAGTCCAGCTTTGCTAGTGAATGAAATGCCAAAGTAAATACATAATACATATTTTCATGGAAAATACACCATACCTTGAGTTTGTGCATTTTAAATTTTTGAGAAAATGTTGTATTTTACCAATGGCTTCTGTAATTTCTACTAAAACTTCCTGGATGAGTTGCACATGTATAGAAAATGGTTTGGGAAAACAATTTTTATTCATTAAGCTGTTTGTTTTGATAGGTAAGAAAGCACATATCTTTTTTTAAAGCTATGTTTATTTCATATTTTGAGTGGCAGCAAAAATAATTGCATGTTTGAAATCTTTGAAATATGTTTTAATGCTTTTAAAATGACTTAAGAGCAAATGTGCCAAATTCTACCCACTGCTTAAACCATTCCATGGTTGAAAGTTGGTTTCACATTCCAAGCTTTATGGAACTACTTAATATGTCATAAGATTATGTCTTTTAAACTGCAGTCAGTGTCTGTACTTGGTGGCCTGATTAGAGCATTTGACACATTTAGAGGAAGGATTTGCAAAGGAAAGATATTAAAGTTGTGTTAATGCTTGACTTTGAGCTTTAAAAAAATGGATATGGATATTTCTGGATAGAATAAATAGAATTTTGTAAACATGGTCTTATAGTATGATTTCACTTGGTAGATTGAATATGTATATTCCTGGTATTTATGCTGAACATTTCTTTTCAAAACAAACTGCCTTTCTAATTTAAAAATCTTTGTTTTAATGAGACAAGATATTTACAAGGATTTGGGTAAGGTCTATAGACTTCCTACCCAAGATCCATCTCCAGCACTTCCTGAGTGGCTGTTAAATGTATATTTTAAGCTAATAGGAATTCATGGACTTGTAGAATGGTACTAATAATTGACTATTGTACACTTAGTTTGGGGTAGTCAGTCTTCTAAGGGTTTACATGGATTTTATCTTTAATCCTCATAAAAAAGTATGAGATAGATATAATTATTGGCTCCATTTTACATATGAGTTGATGGAGACATAGAGAAATTAAGTGACTTTGTTTAAGATCACACATATAGCTGGGATTTACTCTGTTTCAAATGTCTTTGCCTTTAAGTACTGTGCCAGGCTGTCTGGTAAATGGGAGACTTTGTGCCATACTTCCAAGAAGAGGAAACTCACTAGAAATACAGGCATTCAGGGGGTAAAAATGGACCCCAAAGGTCATTTAATCTAGCCATCCAACCAATGATCATGCTCTCAAGCAGTTTGCAGGCTGCCATGGAGATGGGGAGAAATAGCAATGTAGTAGAATCTCTTATAACAAGCTGTTAAGGGACAGAAACAATGCCCTCTTTATAGGTTAAACATGTTATATCAGGCTTTTATTATATTTATTGCTGGGTCTTAGGATCTAGGACTTGGCCCATGATATTTCCAAATCCTTATATAATGAGCTGTGTTACTGCAGGTTTCTACCATATAACTGTACATATCACACACACAAACACACAAAGACATCCATCCACCCAAGTATAAAATTACAAGGAAATGGGAAGGATAAAAAAATGAATGCTGGGTTTCAGGGATAATTACAGGTGGTACTGGTCTGGGTAGAGCTTGATAGGAAATGAGAATAGTTTGGAAAGATTTCAGGGGTAGCATGGAAGTTGGTGTGGACAGATTTCAGATAGTGCAATTTTATTATTATTTAGTGGGAAAAGGGTACCTGTGTGCCTAGTACTTCCAAATCTGTCAAAAGTAATGAAAGCAGTGGATAAAGATTAGAGCTGTACCAGAGATGTTGCCATAGAGATCTTTGAGGAAAAAAAAAAAAATAGTTGCCCTCAACTTACTTGTCTTCTCAGTGCATCGCATATAATAGTTGTAAATATTTTTGGTTGAGTTTATTTATATGTACAAAGTGCAATGTGAGCAGAGGAGAAACATGCTGGGAAGTTAAGTAAAATTCCATACAATAGGTGATGTTTACATATGACTAGGAATTTTATAGGTGGAGAATGTTGGTTGTGATATATATGTAGAGTGTGGGTGGGGTGGGATATATTCTACATCCCATTTCTGTTCTTTTGCACGTGAAAGAAAGCCACTAGCATGCCACTCTTAGTTTCTCCTCTCACTTGCCCTCCCCAGGAAGGTGGAGTGATTTACCTTATTGTTGACCATGGCAAAGATATCACTAAAAAGGAAAACTACAGACCAATATCACTCATGAATATAGATGTAAAAATCTTCAACAAAATCCTTGCCAATAGAATCCAATACTATATCAAAAAATAATACACCATGATCAAGTGGGATTCGTACCAGGTATGCAGGGATGGTCCAATATTAGAAAAATAATCAATATAATCCACCACATAAATAAACCAAAGGAAAAGAAACAAACGATCATATCATTAGATGCAGAAAAGGCATTTCATAAAATGCAGCACCCATGCTTGATAAAAACTCTCAGCAAAATAGGAATAGAAGGGACATTCCTCAACATAATAAAGGGCATCTATGCAAAACCAGCAGCCAACATGATTCTCAATAGAGACAAATTCAAAGCATTCCCATTGTGAACAGAAACCAGGCAAAATGCCTTCTATAACCACTTCTACTCAACATTGTATTGGAAGTCCTAGCTAGGACAGAAAGGTGAAAAAGAAAAATAAAAGGCATTCAAATTGGCAAAGAAATAAAACGATCTCTATTTGCTGATGACATGATGCTGTACAGAGAACACCCAAGAGACTCAGCAAGAAAATTCCTGGAACTGATTGAAAGTTTCAGTAAAGTGGCAGGATAAAAGATCAACATAGAAAAATCAGTTGGATTCCTCTACACCAACAAAGAAATCTCTGAAAAGGAAATAAGGAAAACAATGCCATTTACAATAGCTACCAAGAAGATAAAATACTTAGGAATAAATCATAATAAGGACACTAAAGACTTATAGAAAGAAAACTACAAAACACTACTGCAAGAAACTATAGGAGACCTGCATAAATGGAAGAATATCCCATGCTCATGGACAAGAAGACTGATCATTGTGAAAATGTCAGTACTACCCAAAGCAATCTATAGATTCAATGCCATCCCAATCCAAATTCCATCAACATTCTTTAAGGACATGGGAAAATTAATCACTAATTTTATATAGAAAGGAAAGAGAGCACAGATAAGCAAAGTACTCCTGAAGAAGAAAAACAAGGTAGAAGGTCTTACACTTCTGGATCTCAAAACCTATTATACAGCCACAGTAGTCAAAACAGCCTGGTATTGGTAGAATTAAGAATTCAGAAATAGATCTATCCACCTATGGACAGCTGATCTTTAACAAAATGCCAAAACCCATTCGACAGGGAAGATCCATTTGCAGAATAAATGAAAACAAGATCCATACCTCACACTATACACAAAAACAAAGTCAAGATATATCAAAGACCTAAATGTAAAACTCCAAACCATAAAGTTCATAAAAGATAAAATAGGGGCAAGTTTGTTGTTGTTGTTATTTGCCGTCGAGTCGGCCCCAACTCATAGCGACCCCTCCTTGGGTTTCCGAGGCAGTATAACTACGGAAGTAAGATTGCCCAACCTTCCTTCTGAGGAGTGGCTGGTGGGTTTGAACTGTCAGCCTTCTGGTTAGCAGTCAAGTGCCTTAGGCACTATGCTACCAGAGCTCCCAGGGGCAAGTTTAGGGACCCTAATTTATGATATAGACTGTCAAGCATATCTCAAAATGCACAAACAGCAGAGGAGAAACTAGATTACTACGACCGTCTAAAAATTAAATTCTTACGTGCATCAAAAAGAGTAAAAAGGGAATTTACAGATTGGGAAAAAATATTTGTCAACAACATATCCAAGCAGAGACTTAACTCTAAAATTTATAGAAAACTTCAACACCTCAACATCAAAAAGACAAATAGCCCAATTCAAAAACAGGAAAAGGAGATGAACAGACATTTCACCAAAGAAGGTATTCAGGCAGCCAACAAACATATGAAGAAATGCTCACAATCATTAGACATTAGAGATACAAATCAAAACAACAATGAGATATCATCTCACCACAGCAATAATAGCAAAGTTCAACAGAACAGAAAACAACAGATGCTGGCGAGGGTGTGGTGAGATTGGAACTTGACACTTGACAGCGAAAAATCTTTTTGGAGAGGCCTGCAATTGTCTGGCACTGCCTGCACCTGAGTGGGTGGATCTGTAAAGTTTTAGGGTGTAATGTTATGCAGAAATTATCAAACAATATCATTAATATATACATAAGTCATATTTTACTGAAGATAGTTCAAAACTGATGGTAGTGACAGGGAACTGCAAGAAATTCAAGCTGATTTCAGAAGAGGATGTTGAATGAGGGATATCGTTGTCAGATGTATCTTGGCTGAAAGCAGAGAATACCAGAAAAATGTCTGCCTGTGTTTTATTGACTAACAAAGGCATTTAACTGTCTGGATCATAACAAGTTATGGATAACATTGCCAAGAAAGGGAATTTCAGAGCACTTAATTGCACACATGAGGAACCTGTACATAGACCAAGACACAGTCATTTGAAAAGAACAAAAGGATACTGCATGGTTTAAAAATTAAGAAAGGTGTGTGTCAGGACTGTATCCTTTCACCATATTTACTCGATCTGTATGCTGAGCAAAAAATCTGAGATGTTTATCTGAAGAACAGGACAACAGGATTGAAGGAGAAATCATTAGCTATAATGAATAAATTGCCACGGAAATTCTTGTATAATTCTTTTTGTGAACATTTTTTTTCATTTTTCTTGCTAAATACCTAGAAATGGAATTGTGGGGTCACTGTAGGTTATGTTAACTTTATGAGACAATCCCAAATCAGTTTAAAAGTAGTTAGTTATACCACTTTACACTCTAACCAGCAGTTAATTAGAGTTCTCTTTGCTTCATACACTCACCAGCCTTTAGTATTGTTAGTCTTTTTAATTTTATCCATTTGACTGGGAGTGTAATTATCTTATTGTGGTTTAACTTGCATCTCCCTGTGACTAGTGATGTTGAGCTTTTGCCACAGGGTTATATCCTCTGCACTGAATGCTGTATCCTCAATCAAATGGTAATGCTAATAATTTAAAACCAAACACATCTGTAGTGTAAAATACCTATTACAGACAGTTTGCTTATTGATTTAACTTCATTGCCACTCTAGTTGAAGTATTGTATGCACACTTCTAGGATATATGTTAGTTTCTGTCTCTTCCATGCATTTCCACCATCATTATTTAGCTGGATTTAACACAAAGTAACTGCTGTCTGAGTAAAATCCTTTGTCACTGATAAAAACATTTTTGGAATTACTTTCAGAGCCTTAGGAACAATTTTTTTAAAAAAAATATTTTCAGGATTCTGTGACTTCATAAACAAGTATGCTTCAAATATTCGCTCACCATTTTGTTGCCTTAAATCTTAGACTCTTTGTCCTGAGTCTCTTCTTACTTCATATCCCTACCTGATTCTGGTCCTCTTAGTATCTATATTTATTACTTAATCTTTTATTTTTATTTTACCTTATAAGTCAGTGTGGTAATTAGCGCCACAGTTTTCGCTGTGATTTTGACTTCTCTTCTTGAACACGGTCCTGATTTTCCTTCCACACTATGTGCTTCAGGAGTCTGGGTGTGCAAATGGTTAATGCACTCGACTATTAACCGAAAGGTTGGTGGTTGAGTCCACCCAGAGGCACCTCAGAAGAAAAACCTGGTGATATACGTCCAAAAATTCAGCCATTGAAAACTCCGTGGAGCACAGTTCTACTCTGACAGACACAGGGTTGCCATGAGTCAGAATAATGTCCATGGCAACTGATTTGGTTTCTAAGGAGCTTCAAGCAGCTGTAGATGAAAACCCCTGATTTAGCCTGCTAGCCAGAGCAATTACCTGATCAGCCTCTATGGATAACACACTCGCTCTGTTCATCACCCACCTCTTCCAACAGTGGCCAGAGACTCAGTGCTGTGATCCTCATCCTTTAAGGGTGGGGTAGGTAAGTTGTGTGTCAGCTTGGCTGGGCCTGGTTTTGAGTGGCTGGGCAGCTGGATGTAGTTATTCCCCATGGTGAGATTGGTAATCAACTCCATGGTGGAATCTCCTGGAGCAGCTGAGTAGCTGCCTTAGGGATGTGGTCTGCTTCCAGCATATAAGGAGAAGCTGTGAGAATGGTCTCTGTAGCTTTTTCACATGCTTGGACCCTGGATGTAGCCAAGTTTTCATTCAGCAGCTTGCCATGTTTCCTGCTGATCTTAGTACTGTCTCTGGACTTGAACGAATGGCCTGCCATATTGCTTGGTAATCTTGGGACTATACCACAACCTTGAGTTTGTAAGCCTTAGTAGCCAGCAGCTGCTTAAGTTAAGAGAAGCCTTCAGCTTCAGTGGGCCGGGAGCAAGAGGTAGAGCTAAAACCCAAGGTTGAGGGGCCTTCATCCAGCCCCTAGAACTGGTACTTTGAGCTCAGATGTCTAGCCTCCTAAACTGTAAGAGAATAAATCCCTGTTTGTTTAAACCAACCATTTCTAGTATTTTTCTGTTAGAGCAGTGCTATATAATCAAAACAGAATTTGGTACTGAGAGAGTGGGGTGCTGCTCTGACAGATACCTAAAGTGTGGAGATAGGAGTGGAGAGCATCCTTGACCTGAGATCTCTGTGCTGAGACTCCAGCAGAGAGACACTGCCTGAGAGGTGGTAGCAGCAGAGCCAAGAGACTCGCAGGACACAGCGACAGCCTCACCAGCCCCTGGAGCATGAAAGCTGAGTACCTTTTGGGCAGGATGATTCCTGATGGAGTGGTTTGCCTTCAAGCATTAATTGGCAGAAGCTGAGAGACCAAGGAAATGAGAAGCAGAGCTGCCTCACCCTCAAGTGGTAAGACTATAGACTCTGGGGGTGGAACCACCACAGCCGCCTAGGTTTCAAAGAGCCAGATCTTCACCAACTAGGTTATGGAGTGTGGGGCTGTTGTTCCTGAGGGCCACTGGGATGAGGCCATAGTCTCTGACCAAAAGTGAGAGGGCAGGACTGCCACACCCAGGGGCCATAGGAAGGGGCATGCCAGGCCAAGGGGGTGAGGTTGCCACTCAGATTAACTAGGGGATTGGACCCACCCCGTGAAGGAGATGTGTACATATGTCAGGTTGACAAGGGATGGAATTGTGGTAGTTTAAGTTGTCAACTTGGCTGGGTTTGGTTTTGAGTGTCTGGGCAGCTGGATGTAGTTATTCTCCATGCTGGATTGGTAATCAGCTCTATGTTGGAATCTACTGGACCACCTGAGAGACTGCCTTAGGGATGTGGTCTGTTTCCAGTACATAAGAAGAAGGTTTGAGAAGGGTCCCTGCAGCTTTTTGGCATGATTGGGCCCTGCATGTAGCCAAGTCTTCATTCATCAAACTGCCGTGTTTCCTACTGATCTTGGGACTGTCTCTGGACTTGAACTAATGGCCTGCCATGTTGTTTGGTAATCTTGGGACTGTATTATTTTATTTGTTGACCTTGAGTTGTCAGCCTCAGCAGCAAGTAGCTGCCTGAGTTAAGAAAAGCCTCTAGCTTCAGTGAGCTGGGGGCAAGAAGCACAGCTGAATCCCAAGGTGTAGAGGCCTTCCCCCAGCCCCTGGTGCTGGCATTTTGAGCTCAGATTTCTAGCCTCCAAAACTATAAGAGAATAAACTCCTATTCATTAAAGCCACACATTTGTGGTATTTTTCTGTTAGAGTGGCACTAGATAACCAAAACAAAGGGCAAAATTATTTTTTAAAACAATCCAAAGCTTTTTGTACCAAATTGTACAAATTGTACTTCTGAAGGAAGTACAATCTCAAAGTGTGTAGGGAAAATAGGATGAAAAAGTGGCTATAAAGTAATGAGGCTAGATTCCTCCTATGGCTCTTAATACTGCATTGAATCACTCACTGTAAATAGAGAATTTTGTATTCTCATGTAGCAAAGGTTCTTATCTTGGTCCCACTGCATGCGGTCAGCTGCACCTTTGCTTCATGCCATCCTCACTCTGGCACCTAGGCTAATGGGACCTTTTTACTGATAGAGGAAAAAGAGAAATGGCAAACCACACACTCACAGACATTTGGACACTGACAATAAAGTTGGAATAAGTGTATCATTTGGCATAGATGGTTGAAGGGAAAACTAATTTAGATTTATTAAAAAAGGGTAGGTTTTTTTTTTTTTTCTGAATTTCACTTTAAACATCTTTTTAGTGGGGGGGCAGCTGCTTATGTTCCTATATATCTTCAGCACTTTTGAAATATTTGCATCATGTAAGGAAAAGTAATGCCTAGGTAAATAAAATCAGCCACAAATTAAATATGTTAATATTTTCTTTTGGATAGTACATTTTTATCGTGTTGTTCTTGTTAGGTGCTGTCAAGTTGTCTCCGACTCATAGGGACCCTGTGTACAACAGAAGGAAAACACTGTCGGTCCTGTGTCAGCCTCACAGTCCTCGCTATACCTGAGCCCATCATTGCAGCCACTGTGTCAATCCATCTTGTTGAGTTCCTTTCCCTGTTTAGCTGACCCTCTACTTTACCACGCATGATATTCTTCTCCAAGGAATGGTCATGACAACATGACCAAAGTAGGTGAGAAGAAGTCCGGCCATACTCATTTCCAAGGGGCATTCCAGGGCAGATTTGTTAGATCTGGTAGTCCATGGTACTTTCTTTTTTCTTCACCAACATCACAACTCAGAAAGCATCAACTCTTCTTCAGTCTTCCTTATTCATTGTCCAGCTTTCACATGTACATGAGGTGAGTGAAAATACCATGGCTTGGGTTAGGTGCACCTTAGTCTTCAAAGAGACATCTTTGTTCTCCAGCACTTTAAAGAGGTCTTTCATAGCAGATTTTCTCAGTGAAATACACCATCTGATTTCTTGACTATTCCTTCCATTGGTGTTGATTGCGGAAGCAAGTAATAAGAAATCCTTGACAATTTCAATTTTTTCTCCATTTATCATGATGCTGCTTTCAGCCAACATCGATCTGACATCAGCATTGATATTCCTCAGTCCACATCCTCTTCTGAATCCAGCTTGCATTTTTGGAAGTTCTCTGTCAATATACTGCTGCAACTATTTTTGAATTATCTTCAGCAAAATTTTATTTGCATGTGATATTAATGATATTGTTTGATAATTTCCACATTTTGTTGGATCACCTTTCTTTGGAATGGGTAAAATATGGATCTCTTCCAATCAGTTGGGTCGGTAACTGTCTTCCAAATTTCTTGACATAGACAAGTAAATGCCTCCAGCGTGGCATCTGTTTGTTGAAAGGTCTCAATGGATATCCTGTCAATTCCTGTAGCCTTGTTATTTTGTCTATTACTTAGTGCAGCTTTGACTTCTTCCTTCAGTATCATTGGTTCTTGATCATATGCCACCTCCTGAAATAGTTGAACATTGACCAATGCTTTTTGGTGATTTTGTGTATTCCTTCCATGTTCTTTTGATGGTTCCTGCACCATTCAATATTTTGCCCATAGAATCTTTCAGTATTGCACTCGAGGCTTGAATTTTTTCTTCACTTCTTTCAGCTTGAGAAATACTAAGTGTGTTCTTCCATTTTGGTTTTCTAACTCTAGATTTTTGCAGGTTTCATTATAATAATTAACTTTGTTTTCTTGAGCTGCTCTTTGAAATCTTCTGTTCAGCTCTTTTACCTTGTCATTTCCTCCATTTGCTTTAGCTACTCTCCATTCAAGGAAAAGTTTCAGAGTCTCTTCTAACATCCATTTTGGTCTTTTCTTCCTTTCTGGTCTTTTTAATGACCTTTTGCTTTCTTTATGTATGATATTCTCGATGTCATCTCACAACTTGTCTGACTTTTGGTCATTGGTGTTCAGTGCATCAAATCTATTCTTCAGGTGCTTTCTAAATTCAGGAGGGCTATAATCAAGATCACACTTTGGCTCCCATGGCTTGTTTTAATTGTCTTTGGCTTCAGTTTGAACTTGTACAGCAGCAATTGATGGTTTGTTCCGCAGTCGGCTCTTGACCTTGATTTGGCTAAAGATAATGAGTTTTCCCATCACCTCTTTACAGAGATGTAGTTGATATGATTCCTATGTATTCCATCTGGTGAGGTCCACATGTACAGCCACCATTTATGTTACTGATTTTTATCATGACATATATAAATTTATTTTCCTGATTGTATTTTGTGTGAATTAGTATAAAAATGAACTTGTATTTTCCAAATTGGTGAAAGTAGATTATCCCAAATATAGACATGTGGAACCTAACTGTGTTTATGGTCATTGCTCATTTTCAAAGGTGACTTATTTGTGGAATCCCTAGATACTGTTTATGTGTTGGGCTAAGTAGAAATCTAGTGGGTAATATGTAATATTTCCCATCCTAGATTCACCTAAAGAACCTAACTTAAAAACAAAATAGAAACCTACTGATTTAGTGAGGACTGTAATAATTGGTGAAGGAGCTCTGGTGGCACAGTGTTTAAAGCTTTGGGCTTTTAACCAAAAGGTTGGCAGTGCGAACCCACCAGCCATTCCATGGGAGAATGATTTACAGCTTCCATAAAGATTTACAGTCTTGGTAACCCTATGGGGCATTTCCACTTTGTCCATCAGGGTTGCTATGAGTCAGAATCAAATCGATGGCAGTTGGATTTGCTTTTTTGGGTTTGGAATGGTTAGTGCCAGGATTTAGATCAATGCATAAGAGAACCTGGCATTTCTCCAAGCATGTGTGAGTAGGAGGTACTCATAAGAATTTATAGGGAAGGGCAGGGTAGCCTAGGCAGGAGAGGGCTAGGGAGGCCAGGTAGCATTGCTCTTCTCTCCACCAGTAAGACTGTAGCATAACCTCATGGAGGGAAGAGGAGACAGTTAAGGCAGGAAGTTATATTGCATTTTGTCTTCCTTCCACGCACTTAGCTCAGGGTTTCTGACATGCGGAGAGAGGGTAGAAAGGGCACTCTGTCAAAGCTCCATCATGGCAATCCTACAAAGGAAACAGATTTTAAAAGCTGCGAGAAGGATTTATGACTTCAGGGACCTTTGTGAGTCTTTTTATTAGGCTAGTACATCACCTCTCTCGCATCTTTATGCTGACAACACTTCTCAGCCCTTCTCTGGATTTCTTGGCAAACTGGGCAACTATATAAAATGAACAGACAAGAGCTGCAGGAAAAGACTGATTGATTCCTGTGTATGCCTGCACATTAGGAACAATTTTATTCTGCTAAGAGGTGTTCTTATGCAGTCTTTCAGTGAGGGAAACCTGGATTGTTTCTGACAACTATATGCATTTAAAGAGTTTTATTTTTTCTTATAATGGTGTTCCTAAGAGCATAAATTAACAGGTGAAGAGAATAGCACACAAGCCTAAATATCTTCACGAAAGTTATTTGAAAGTTTAGAGACGGCTCTGATGAATGTGGTTGGTCATCCGTAGTAAATGGCATAGCTCCTTTCAAGCTGTCTGTGTGGTTGGCTTTTCATTTCTACTAACTTTCTTATGAATTTGATGTTTATAAGGGACAGCTCAAATGTTACCTCTTCTGCAAAGCCTTCCTTGATTTTTCCAAGTTAGAATGAATTTCTCCCTACTGTGTATTCCAACAAAGAGCCCTGATGGCACAAATGTTAAGGGCTCAGTGCTAACCAAAAGGTTGGTAGTTTGAACTCACTTAGTGGCTCTTTGGGAGAAAGACCTAGTAATCTGCTTCTGTAAAGATTACAGCTAAGAAAATCCTATGGGACAGTTCTACTCTGTCACATGAGGTCCCTGTGAGTCAAAAATGACAGCCTCTAACAACAGTGAGTATTCCAGTAACAACAACAACAAAACACAAATTGTTGCAAACATTTAATGCACATTTATAAGTTCTATAGGCATTATTAAAAGTCCCTATATGGTGCAAACAGCTAAGCACTTGAATATTAGCCTAATGGAAGGCAGTTCAAACCTACCCAGAGGCACCTTGGAAGATAGGCCAGGTGATGTGCTTCCAAAAGATAATGGCCTGTGGAGCAGTTCTACTCTGCACACATGGGGTTACCATGGGTTCACTGATTCCTGACAACAACCTGATGGTACCACAGTGTTCTGAGGGTCATAATAATTAAGGCACTTGTCAAAAGTCCCACAGTTAGAAAGTGGAAGAATATGGGTTTTAACATAAACACAAGCAGTGTGATTTCAGATCATGCAATCTTCTGCCCTCTACATGCATTTTTTTCATACTTTTAACACAGTGTAAAACTTCAGGAATAATCACAGTAACAGCAAACAAACTTTACCAGATGTTGGGTATGGATTAGACACTGAGCTAAACAATTTCATGCAACTTCATTTAGTCATCACAAACAAATGCTACAAATAAGGTTAGCTACATAATGAACAGGGCCAAGTACGAAATAAAAATGCAGGACCCTTTGTTCAGAAAGGAAGAGAAAGAGTGCTGTTAAGGGTAGTAAACTCTAAATCTATTTCCTTTCTTTCACAGTCTCTCTTGACTTGATCACAATGGTTTTTATTGGCTATTTAATATTTAACTCATATGTAGGAATATAAAAATTATACAATTTGTATTTTGTAGCTCATACATGTATATGCATTTTATTCTTACCAGGTAGTGGAACACTGTGGGAAAACAAAATAAACTGTTTTTATTTCCCTTCTTGAGAGGCACACATTCTACTAACATGCTCTATGTTTGGCTTCCTGATTAGTAAGGAAGAACTGAAAGGAAAGGAACTCTGGGTTGTCCTATCTTTTCCATTCTTTCTGTGTCATCATATACAGCCTAAGTGGTTGGCTAATATAGGGAAATAACATACAAATAGAGTTCTGTGGGTGGCGCAAACAGTTTGCCCTTGTCTACTAACCAAAAGGTTGGCAGTTAAAACCCACTCATGAGCACTGTGGAAGAAAGGCGTGGTGATATTGATATGCTTCCATAAAAGATTAGAGCCAAGAAAATCCTGTGGAGCTCAGTTCTACTATGCAATGTATGGGATCGCTGTGAATCAGAATCCACTTGACAGCAACAGGTAGCATGCAAGTAAGAAAGGCTATGAGAGGATTCCTTGTTCCTTGGCTGTTCATTTTCATTAGAATGCTATTGCCTTCTTTCTCTGTTTAGAACAAGTTCTGGTTCAAAGGGACAGTATGGCCTTTCAGGTTGTCAATGTCCCTGCTTACTCAGGCATAGATATACACAACATGGTTATTTATTTGCTTTGAGTTTCACTGAACTCTCATGCATCATGGTCCACCAGAATCCTTTACTCATAGGTCATTCCTGATGGTATATGCTAATGAAGTAGCAATGAACTGAGGAGGACATGGTATTATGCTTATCACTTCTGCTCACACACCTGCTCCATCGTCATAATGGACTTCACTTACAAAGCACAAATTAGAAGATAAAATTGTTAAGAATTTCAACTCAGTGACAGTAGGATTAAAACAAGTATAAGGTCTTTCTGAGTATGGGTCCTGTGTGAGTACAAGTTGCATGTCCTTAACAAGCCCTGGCTATGAGCTAGTTAATACTTCTCTTTATTTTTAAGATGAGACACTGATAGTAGGAGAAGTTAAGTAACTTCTTTAAGTTCAGTGAAACAAACTGGAGGAGTCTGGATTTGAACTCTGATCATAAAACTTCCACTCTTAACTATTTAGTACTATAGTGACTCAGCCATGTGGTTGCCTATAAGCACTGGTGGGTTTTAGTGATCTAAAAATAAGTATCAATATGTGGGCTATAAAGGATCCAAGTTGCTCTCCCATTCTACTCATTATCTCTGGTTGTACTTGACTGAAATACCTTTGTCTTTTTTTTTTTTTTAAGACTTTATTTATTTATTTTTTTCTGTTCCTTCCCCTCCCTGAAATGCCTTGTCTTATATTACACTTTATATTTTTCTAAATACCTTCTTTCCCAATGCATTATCTCATTATTGTTATCATCACAATATTAAGAGAGCCTTAGGATCCTTACTTGTTTTGAAAGTGAGGACATTGAGGCCTAGAGGCATGAAGTGACTTCCCCACATTGCTCTTTTTGACAATGGCAGGGCCATAATTGAAGTTCTTCCCTTTACAAGTCATTTCTTGAGCAAAAACTCAAATCAGCACAGCAGCTCTATGGACAAGTGATAAGGGAATGGAGACTCTCGGACCATACAGCACAAGGTTTTCTGATTTCCTTTAGGGAGCATGATTTAGTGGAAAAAGCTGTGTATTGATTGAGGTCAGAAAGAATGGGCTGTAATTATAGCTCTGCCACTTATTAACTGGGAAATTTGTGAACTGTCACTTCTGAGCCACAAAATTCTTGTGTGCCACATAGGAGTGTTTATGCTTACCTTAAGGTGATGCAATAGTTAAGCTCTTGGCTGCTAACTGGAAGATGGGGCGGTTGGAACCCATCAGTTACTCTCAGGAGAAAGATGTGGCAATCTGCTCCCATAAAGATTACAGCCTTGGAAACCCTATGGGGCAATTCTAACTCTATCCTACAGGTTCACTATAGTCAGAATCAATTTGGTGGCAATGGGTTTGAGGTTTTTATTATTATTATTATTAAATATTTACCCTGAAGAACAATCATATCACACCAGAAAATATCTACGGCTCAGTAAATCTAAGTTTCCTTATCTCTACTGGTCTTGATCTACTAGGTATACAGATAGGGGAGAACTCAGTCTAACATTCTCTCTGACAAAGAGGCCATGCTGGGGAAAAATTAAATCAGAGTGAAGGGAAAACCTGGAGTCTTAGCATGTTCTGCTCTTCACACAGTATCTCCTTCTGCTTCTATTACATCATCAACATTTAGGTATGAAGAGGAGGCACCATCAGGTACTATGATTAATACATAAAAGATGTGCTAAGTGTGCTGGACCACGAGCATTTCAGTCTTTGTACAGTACTGATTCAGAGATTTTATTGTGAAGTCATTTTAAAGTATGAACTAATGGGTAGTTTGGCCACACGTAGTAGAGTTGAAATCATTATTAATTCCTTTAGTACTGTAATAACATTGATTTAGATGAACCTTTATAACATAGAAAGGGTATAGTATTTAGCAGTAATTAACATCCTTTAATTAGGAAGAGTTGCCAAGTAGTTTTCTCTCTTGGCTCTGTTGTAGCCAAGTGCAGCTGGAGGAAAATTAGTCACAAAGGGAACAGCTTGTGTTTTATGTTAAATTTGCCTTTATGGATTAAAAAATATTCCTTGATATTATATTTTATCATGAAAAGACACATTTGAATCACCAATGTTATAGAATGTGAATAGTACAAATGCCATAAACCTTATGGATACAACCATCTCCCTAGAGATGCACACATAGGGTGTAAAGTGAATATAGAAATTTCACATATCTCTGTCCATATGCTCATCAAGTTGTGTAGGTCTTAATATTGGCTTTGCTATTATAATTTTTCCAGAATCACAATGTAAAATTTCATATTTTCATGTGCATTTATAGTAAATGCTACTCCTTGCTAACCAGAGAGGCATTTAGGCAATTGCTGGGTATGAAAATTGCTGACATTTTCTGAATTTCAAATGACAAATGAGATGCTCCTGTCAGTTTACTGTGTAACTCTGTAGCATATGGTGCTTCTGCTGGTGGGTGTTATTTCAAAGTTTGCAAATCACACCATGAGAAAGTCCCTCTGGTGGGCTCCTGGAACACTTAGCAACTGTGAATCTGAAGTGACAGTATAGAGGGAAAAGGACTAAAAAATAGTTTTGTTTTTTTTTTTAAACAGTGAGAATGCAGTACAAAGTGGATGATAAGTTAATCCAAGGAGGTGGAAAGGTAGAGACACGCATCTAGCCAAAGAAAGAAAACATTGTTTTCCTTCTTATAGGACAAACCAGGAAGTCATTTAAATTCTTAAAACAGGATCTAAAATGTCAGATTTTAGAGAAAGAATAAAAATTAATAGACTGGCTAGAATAAAAATAATCATCAACTATGCTCCACAGAAGCTTAAAAATGGTGGTGAGAAAAAATTCTAATGAGAAGTTTGGCTGTCCATAACCAGCAATAGCAGTTACTCTTTTTTTTTTTTTTTTAGTCTTTGTTGTAAATATGGTTATCACATAACTTTTGCCAATCCACTGTTTTGCAGGTGTACAACTTATTGACAGCACTTACAATAATTGGCCGTGCATCCCAACCTTTATTCAATGCGATTTTTCCATCACTGTGACCAAGACTCAGTACTTCATAGGCAATAACCCCCAGTTTCCTCCTTCCTCTCACCCTTGATAACCACTATTAAACGTTGGTATTTATACATTTACCTTTTTTGTCTTTTATGTAAATGAGATCATGCAATATTTACATTATTTGTCCTTTTATGATTGACTTAGCTTACTTCACTCAGCATAATGTCTTGAGACTTCATCCATATTGTAGCATGTATCAAGACTTTATGTAATCTTCACACACACACACACACACAAACTTTAACATCCCCATTTTATAGATGAGGAGACAGAGGCACAAAGAAGTTAAGTATCTTATTCAATATCCCATGGGAAGTAGTATAGCAGTTACCTCCTTTTAAGGGTATTACTACAGAATAGATGTTAGTTTGTTTGCCTGAAAAACCTTTAAAACCACCCCCATAAACTCCCCAGCCATAGGTTGAGAGACTATAGCCCCACATTTATACGTTATAACTCTGAGCCTCCCAGGCCATTGGTGATTTTATCTAAGGGTGCATCATCAAAGGCTGGACTGGACTGCACAGTCCCTTTTTCTCAAGTCTGCAGGATTTTTCTTAAGGTTGGTGTGGCCCAGCGGGACCTAAGAAAGCTGAGGAAGCCTATAGGCTGACACAGAAGAGAATGTCTGTTAGAATGAGGTAGGCATGAGAGGGACCATGTGACCCCTGGAAAGAAGAGAGCAACTTCCATTTGCAACTTTTTATGCCCCAGTTTTTGCCTGCAGGAGGCTGGAATGTATTTGCAATTGAGTTCCAGGGGAAATCCTTATGGCCTTATACTAAATTTCATTTTTATTTGTGCTCAACCATGTTGGAGGTAGTTCCAAATAATTCCTAAGAAAACTGTGATTCTTCTTTGACAGGCTTGTGTTTGGCTTCACCCCAAACACTGCTATGAATGTCACAGTAATCTACGAGTGGATACATAGATAGACGTGCAAGCTGAACAGATGTGGATGGGAGAATGGGACTGTATCTGTGAATATATACAGGTTCGACAGAATATTTCTACACATGTATTTACATATGCTGCAAATAGACCCCTGAATATGTAGAGCACACGGGGAAAAGTTAAGAAAACTTCTTAGACATAACCAAAAACCCTGAGAGAGTGAGTTGCCAGGCCCGTGGACCTAGTATCATAGCCTCAGGGCATGTCAAGGTCAATTGGCATAACATATCCACAAAGACAATGTTCTAATAGCCAAAACTTGGAAACAACCTAGATGTCCAACAACTATGGTACATACACACAATGGAATACTATGCAACACTAAAGAATAATGTAGAATCTGCAAAACACCACATAACGTGGATGAACTTGGAGGAC
>NW_006921713.1:4273112-4273880 GCF_000298275.1 Orycteropus afer afer | reverse complement strand
CTGTATGAAAAGTGAATTTACTCTGTAAATCTTCACCCAAATCAAAATAAAAATTAAAAAAAAGACAATGTTCTATATCCTACTTTGATGAGTAGAAACTGGGGTCTTAAAAGCTTGTGAACAGCCATCTAGGTGCAACTATTGGACTCCCCACATCCAGAGCAAAGAAGACTGAAGAAAATCAAAGAGTTACAGAAACAATTAGTCTAAAGTACTAATGGACTACGTGAACTTGAGCCTCCATAACCCTGAGACTGGAAGAACTAGATGATGCCTGGCTACCACTACTGATTGCTCTGAAGGCATCATATTAGAAGGTCCTGGATAGAGTGGAAGAGAAGTGTGGAACAAAACTCAAAACCATAAAAAATGGACCAGGTTTACTGGTTGGATAGTGACTAGTGGGACCCCCAAGACTATGACCCTTTGTCACTCTTCAGACTGGAACTAAACTCATTGCTGTGGCTCAGTTTTCAACCAAACAATAGGCAGGCCTACAAGGGGAACAATAACACTAGGAAGGTACACACTCCTTAGAACAATCAACCATTCAAGATCAAAAGGGTAGCATTTGTCCAAGGATGAAGTTCAGAAGGTAGGAAAGGTTAGGAGGAAAGGAGTAATAAAAACAAGAACACAGGGAAGAAGTGGGAGGAGTAGTGTTACATTGAAGAGATGGCAATCAATGACATGAAACAATGTGTATGAATTTTTTAATGGAAAAGTGCTTTATAAACTTTCCCCAAATCATAATAAAGTCTTTTTTTT
>NW_006921713.1:4231477-4256504 GCF_000298275.1 Orycteropus afer afer | reverse complement strand
TTGTGGGTAAAGATTACTCAAGAGTGTGACTCTCAGAGGGGGAGGCCTTCAACGAGATGGATTGATACGGTGGCTGTGATGACGGGATCAAGTATAGCAGGGATTGTGGGGCTGGCACAGGATCAGGCAGTGTTTCGTTCTGCTGTGCATGGGGTCGCTATGAGTCGGAAACGACTCGACAGCACCTAACAACAACAAGAGATTACCCCAACACAAGCTGTCTCCAAGAAGCAATCATCTGAGTTGAGCTAAGAGCGAAATATACTAAGAGCAACTTTTGAACACCAGGTACCTCAAAACCATGTTTCACAATTCTTTGAAAAACACCAGAGCCATATAGTGCCTTTATGTGAGTTAGAAAAAGGCCCCCTTCTGGGCAAACAAATTAGAGAAAGACCACTTTTAGTTAGATATGCCAGTTATCAATCTATTGCCTCCTAGTCACAAATCCACTCTTTATTTCCCTGCTAATGATACTGGAATATTTCTTATTGCCAGTTGGCACCAAGTTAACCTTGTCAGTAGAGTGCTCTGGAAGGACACGTGAGGGAAAAGGAATTCCTCTTCCTGGTTCCAGTGTGTGCTCTTTCCCCACTATTTGCACGTGTGGTACCTCCTCTTTAGCATCTTCTCCTGACCTTCAGAGAGTAGCTGCCCAGCACATTCAGCTGTTGTGCACCTCGGAGAAACTTCTCTGCTTTTGGTGTACCCTTGCCATGATGTCACCAAAAAAGTCTGGATCTCAGCCCTGGAGGACAGGGGTCTTTCTTCCAGATTTATTCCTTCCCTGGATACTTAGTCTCAACCCTAGATGTTGTTGTTGTTGTTATTTGCCGTCGAGTCAGCCCCGACTCATAGCGACCCCTCCTTGGGTTTCCGAGGCAGTATCACTACGGAAGTAGGATTGCCCAACCTTCCTTCCGAGGAGTGGCTGGTGGGTTTGAACCGCCAGCTTTCTGGTGAGCAGTCAAGTGCCTTAGGCACTATGCTACCAGAGCTCCCCAACCCTAGATAAAGCTCCCTAAATCTGCTGTTCCACTCTTTACATTTCTCTTTACCCTTAGCAACCCAGTTGTAGTAATTTAGTCTTTATATTAAACTTATTCAGTTCAAATTATATGTGATTTCTGTCTCCTGAATGGACCTTGACTGACACAGGGAATCAACTAGAATGGAGGCCCTTTGACAAAATTTAACGAGTAGAAAATGCCTTTGTGTAAAGGGAAAAATGCCTCTCTCTCTCTCTCCCAATAGCAGCAGCCCTCACCAAGGCATTCAACTTGTTGAGGGAGGGGTAAATTTTAGCTTCTATTTGCTTCAGCCCATTAGGCATAAACCTTTGGGCAGTTGCAAAACCTATGCAACCATAAGGAATAGTCCTTTGGAACATGGAAAAAGAGTCCCAGATGGCACAAATAATTAAGCTGCTAACAGAAAGTTTGGTGATTCAAGCCTACCCAAAAATGCTTAAGAAGAAAGGCCTGGTGCTCTGTTTCCCAAAACTCTACCATTGAAAGCCCTATGGAGCACCGTTTTACCTCTGACACACATGGGTTTGTCATGAGTCAGAATTGACTCAAGGCAACTTGTTTAGGTTTTAGTTTGGACCACTGAAGACCCGTGAATTCAAAATGAAGTTGCTATATGTCTGCTCCCAAGATGATCTCAGGCAAGTGGAAGAGACAGACAATGTGAAATAGACACTGAAGAAGGGAGACACAGAATATAATGGACAAACATAATATAACTGTATTGGTTATCGATTGCTGCATAACAAACTATTCCCAAAACTTAGAGGCTTACAACAACAATAAATATTTATTATCTTACATAGCTTTTATGAGCCAGGAATTTGGGAGTAGCTTAGCAGAAGATTCTGGCTTCAAATCTCTCATGAGGTTACAGTCAGGATGTCAGAGTTCCTGACAACTGAAGGTTAGAGGGTGTGCTTCTAAGATGGCTTACTCACGTTGCGGGCAGTCTATGCTAGGTGTTGGAAGAAGGACTCAGCTCCTACCAAAATGGCCTCTTCATTAGGCTAATGAGGTGCTCTCAAGATATGGCAGCCGGTTGCCCCCAGAGTGAGTGATTCAAGAGAGAGCAAGTTGGGAGTTTCTACTTTTAAGACCTAGCCTCAAAAGTCACACTATGGCAGTTTCTTATAGGTGACACAAGTCAAGTTTATTCATTGTGGGTAAAGATTACTCAAGAGTGTGACTCTCGGGAGGTAAAGATCATTGAGGCTATATTGGAGAGACTGACTACCACTGGTGCCCCAGTACAAACTGAAAGGAGGAAAACTTCTTGCATTGGAAGGAAGTCTGGCAGACTGAGTTAGCAAGTGAAGCCCCATAGAAGAATGTTCCCACAAAAGTACCAGAATGTGAAAAAGAGAAAGTGAAAGAGTAAGCATTCTGTGGTAGGGAAGGTGGTATTGGGGGAATGCAGACTGGATAAATTTTGTAAAGGTGAAATTGTAAAGGACCTTGCATGATACACTAAGCATTTTGGGTTTTTTTTTTTTTCTAAGAGGAGAGGATGTAGCCTTGGCCAGATTTTAATCATGATAATGATTCTTCATATCTGCATCTCAAAAAGAGGCCACTCAGATCTAGTGCATGTGTTGTGTTAATTTCTGGCTTAGAAACAGTCAAATGGCTTTATATACATCTCCTGCCTTCTCTTTTCTTTCTCCAGTTCTCTTCTCCTGTAACAAATTTGAAGCATAAGGTGTATTCTTGGGTGAATAGGAGGAGCCCTGTTGACTCAGTGCCTAAGGCATTTGACTGCTAACCAGAATGTTGGCAGTTCAAACCCATCAGCCACTCTGCAGAAGGAAGATGGGGCAATATACTTCTGTAAACATTTACTGCCTTGGAAACACAGAGGGGGTCACTATTGGTTGGAATTGACTTGATGGCAGTGAGTTGGTTTTTTTTTTTTTTTTTTTAGGGTGAATAGAGAAGATGTGTTCCATGTTTATCCAAGTATCCTGGGAAGTCTGTCCTTTGGGTGTAGCAGGGACTCTTTCAAAACTGAGTAATCCATGTTAGTGATGGTGCTTGAGTCAAGAGCTACCATTGTTCTGAAAGGACATTTTATACATGTGTCAGTGTAGTAGATCATCTGGTAGTAGATAGGTAGTAGTAGTGTAGTAGATGCTTCCTTCTCCAAAAACAGTGATAATTCATTAAAGTCAATTTCCAGTGTTTCATAGAAGGAGCAGGAATAAAACAAAATTATATCCATATAGTGCCCTCCAGTCTTATTTTCATTACTGTTGTTATATTCTTCTCTTGAAACACCTCTGAGTAAATCAGCTTACAATGATCAAATTACCTAATTCTAGTCCCTTCTACTAATTTATACGCTTGTCTTGGCAAGTCACTTTCCCTTCTTAAAATAATTGCCTAATCCACAAAGTTAAGGAATAGGCATGGTGAGCCTGTCAGTCTCCTCAGATGGAAAAGATCCTATGTTATGAATTTCACTCTTCAAAGCCCACACTCTCATTGGAGAAGCTAATGGATGTAGGAAGTGTAAGATGTGAAAAGAGATATAGTAATTCACAAGCCATAGAATCAGTCTCTGAATAATTTAAAATTTGGTATACTACTGGACCTTGTGTTTTACTTGCTATTGACGTGAGTCAGATAACAAAAGAAAGAGTCATCAGAAAATCCTTAAAGAAGAGGAAGTTTTGCTGATTCCTGGTCTAACTTTTTTCATGAGTCCTTTAATTTGACTAGTGCAATTCTCAGGGAAAAGATTGTACACATTTAAAATTAACTGTCCATTAAAATAGATATAAATAGATAATTATTTTCTGTTGTTCATTTACTTGGTTCCCTATAAGTTTTCTCAGTGTTTTGCTACTGACTTGTGCAACTCAAGGAGCTTCATGGTGTTGTGGTTAAAGTACTGGCTGGGTACTAACCACAACAAGGCTGGTGGTTAGAACCCACCAGTCACTCCAGGGCAGAAAGATGAAGCATTCTGCTTCTGTAAAGATTTACAGACTTGGAACCCCTACGGGGCGGTTCTTCTTTGTCCTATAGGGTTGCTATGGGTTGGAGTTGACTTGATAGCAGTGGATTTAGTTTTGGGTTTTACACAACTTGTGAATATGCAGAGGTCTAAGGACTAGAAAGTCATTCCAGCAGTACAGAAAGATATAGGAAGCTCTAGCACATAGGAGCAAAAATCCCATTAAGGAAAGACACAATGATTTTAACAAGCAGGGGCATGGTGTAGGGCAAAAAGCGCTGATGGACCAGAGTTACCTTAAACTTCTCTTCTTTGGTTAAAGCTATCTGAGTACAGTGTTCACAAAATCTAGGCTGATCATTTGGTTGTCAAGGGAAGAAGACTGATTGTTAGTAGAGATCAAACAAGTTGAACAAGAAAGACGAAAATCTTATATTAGTTACACAATCGGAGAATAACAAAGATTTGCAGCAGATCACAAAATTCCAAGTGGCAAATAAATTTGTATTGATGAAAAAAGCCTATGTGTAGTATTTATGTCACTACAGTAGCATCAATAATGGGTTGTAGGTAACAATGGACCGGATCAGATTCAGATGGCCTTGTTGCATGATATGTATGAAAAGAGGACCCAAACTGTGGCCAGTTAGTATATGTTTCAATTATTTATTACTGTGTAGTGCCTAAGGCATTTGACTGCTAACCAGAAGGCTGGTGTTTCAAACCCATCAGCCACTCCTCGGAAGAAAAGTTGGGCAATCTACTTCTATAGTGCTACCACCTCAGAAACCCAAAGAGGGGTCACTATGAGTCGGATCCGACTTGACAGCAGTGAGTTTTAATAAGCCACACCAAACTGCAGTGGCTTGAAATAGTAACCATTTTATGTATTTATCATTTTTCAGTCTGGGCTGGGCTCAGCTGGGTGCTCTTTCTGCTGGTCTTGCCAGTGTTACTTGTGTGACAATACTCAGGAGGCAGGATGGCTGGGGACTGAGCTCAACTGGGACACTGGGACTGCTGGACTTTTTTCTCTCCATGTAGTCTCAGGGCAAGATTAAAGCTGTCTTCCTAAGGTTCAGGGATGGAGCTGGTGTAAAGTAATTTCTGCCACATTCTATTGAATGTCAATTACAGGGCCAACCCAGTTGAAGAAAAGCAGATTTTACAAGGATGTGGGCATTATATGGTTCATTTGGGGCTACCATGTGACAGAGTAAAGTAGTATACAAAGGTGTAATGTGAGTACTGGAAATCTGGAGATTTAAATTTAAGATGGTGAATGAAGAACTTGGAAGACAGGTGAAAAATGAATGAACTCATGGGCAGAAGGGCAAGAGCAAATGTGTAAGTTTTCCCAAAAGAGAGAGGAAACATGCCAAAGCAATCTCATTAGGCAGACTAAGATCTGTGTCCAGAGTGTGAGTAGGATTTGAGAAAACTGGTGAGGGAAGGAGTTGAAATACAAGTAAAACAAATATTTAGCTAAAATTTACTATAGACAGGCACATCCACAAAACAGAGCAGCTAGTAATGATTGTTGGATCTTTATAATCAATAAGAAAAGAATATATTAATTATAAGCCAAAATAGTGAATATAGGTTTTCCCCACTATCCAAAAGTAGCATATTCCTATGAAAACTTTTGTTAGCTGAAATGGCATAAAGTGAAGAAGCATTTACCACTGTTTTATATGGGAAAATTTATTGAGCCTTCCCAAACCCAAAAAATAACCAACTAAATCATACCAAATAACACATGAAACCTAAAATAACACTAACAGACACAATTCAAAGCTATGATGGCTTGATGTTGATACATCGTCCCCAGAAAAGGAGCTTGGCAATGTCAACCTTCGCTGCTCGAGGGTGTGTGCACTGCCTCTTTAATAACTAGCTGCAAAACAAATGCTGAATGGTAGTTTTGCTTTTCGCCTTTCTTCATATAAGTGAAAATCTTCAGATTTCTTTCAGTTAGCGAAGACAAGTAGTAATGTAGATCTTTAGAGAAAGTGAAGTGGCGTAAAGTGAATTTTTGAAAAGCTGAAGATGCTTGTATGTTGTTATTGTTGTTATGTTGTTAGGTGTCGCTGAGTCAGCTCCGACTCTTAGCCACCCTATGTACAACAGAACAAAACACTCACTGCCCAGTCATGTGCCATCCGCACAATCCTTGCTATACCTGAGTTCATCATTGCAGCCATTGTGTCAATCCATCTCTTTGAAGCTCTTCCCCTTTTTTGCTGACCCTCCACTTTACCAACCATGATATCCTTCTCCAGGGAATGGTCCCTTCTGACAATACAACAAAACTGGGTGAGGTGAAATCTGGCCATTCTTTCAAGGAGCATTCTGGCTGCACTTCATCCAGCACAGATTCTTCTGGCAGTCCATAGTACATTCAGTATTCATCACCAATATCACAACTCAAAAGCATCAACTCTTCTTCCATCTTTCTTATTCATTGTTGCCAGAAAATAAACGTATTGACTCAATTTAGTGGGCATGATACATGGGAGAGTAGCGACTGGGGTCTTAAAAGCTTTCAATCAGCCATCTAAGATGCACTTCATGGTCTTCTAGAGTCAGAAGCAAAGAAGAGTGCAAAAAAACAAGGGCATTCGGAAGCAATCAGCCCTAGGACACAGTGCCAACCACTCAGGAAAGGATCAAATCTAGAGATCCTGGATAGAGTGGGAGGAAACACATGGACCTAAATCCAAAAACTCAATAATGACCAGAATTACTGGTTGGATGGAGTCTGGTGAGACCCCCAATACTATGGCCCTGGAATACATTCTGCATCTGGAATAAAGCTTGCTCCCGGGGGGGGCTGGCTTTCAGCCTAATAGTTAACAAGATGTACATGCAGACCACTCAACCCAGGGTGATGCACCCACATACTCTATGGAAATACATCCCTTGGAGCAATAGACCAGGGGCATCAGAGGGGCAACATCAACATGGAGGTAATGCAGGACAGACAGGAGTGCATAACTATGAGGGGCACCAGGGAATGTTACTGGGTAGGGAGGGGAGGAGACTGGGTTAGGGTTGGGCATGGTAAATGGGGAGTGAAAGTAAATGTACACATAATGTTGAATGTAAAACTCTTAAATAAATATATATATATATATTAAAGAAATTAAATATTATTAAATATATAAATAACAAAATAATAAAATACATTTACATTTAAGGCACATTGCCTCCCCAAACCATGGTAAGCACTCTATAAAATACTTTATACCCATAGTTACATTGTAGAGTCTTCAGCGACTCTGATAAAATGGGTAAACTCATGGTAGATACAAGGAATGATGACGGTAATATAATTGGTACATCAAAACATAATCACTTTGGAAAATTATACAATATTGAAAACATTTAAAGAGCTAAGGCTGGATGATTACTACATACCTGGCATTGTTTCAAATGCTTTACAGGTACTAATTCATGTAGTTCTCCGTTTAATCCTTTTTCTTTTATATTTCCTAGTTTATGTATGAAAATATTATGACAGAGAGAGGTTAAATAACTTGCCAATGATCATATAGCTTTTAAGAGACAGGATTTTCATCCAGATATTTTTGACTCTTAACCATCTACTCTACATTGTTAATAAAAATATTTTTTTGATTTAAAAAATCCCTTCAAATCATGTTCTGTAGCTCAGTTTTCTTATCTATGAATGTTGTTCTTGTTGTGTGCTGTCCAGTTCCTTCCAACTCATAGCAACCCTATTGGACACAGTAGAACTGCCCCATAGGATTTCTCAGGCTGTAATCTTTACAGGAGCTGATTGTCTGGGTTTTTTTTTTTTTTTTTCTGTGGATCAGTTGGTGGTTTTGAACTGCTGAGCTTTCAGTTAGCAGCTGAGCATTGTGCTCTCAGGGATCCTTTTTATCTATAAATAAGGATAATAATTCTTACCTGATAGGATGGTTGTAATGATCAGAGAGCATAATGTCTACTAAAAGTTCTAGTCTCTGTCATACATTAAGTCCTTAATAAATGGTAGTTATCTTTCATATTTCTGAATATCTTCATTGAGATAGGAGAAATGCAAGTCATTTGGAAGTGCCTGATATTTTAGAAGTAAAAATAAAAAATCACTTTTAACCCAGATTAATGAGTGAAATGAGAGATCACACAGGCTACTAATATAGTTTGATAAACAAGATGTTCTATGAAGTACAGAGATGAACTTTCTTATGTGCTTTCTAAACTGCTAGTTATATTAATAGACTATTACCTGAATAATCATCCTATTTTTTAAAATCTCAATTTCCTAAATAGATGCTGAGGGAACAAAACACAACAATTACTAGAAGAAGCCTGCTATGGTGGCTTACATTCTGGTATTCCCCAGTAGCCCTACTCAATCTGCACTCAAGAGGAAAAATAGTATTTTGGAACTAGAATAGAGATGGGCCATAAGGTGATTTGTTTTTCCATTTGCTTTTAAGAAAAGAGAGATGAGAGTATTATGTAGAGTAATGGCCACATTGTGTGATGTGGATAGAGCAAATATAATAATAGCCTGGTCTGACATGAAACAATAACTCTGATTCCTTGTCATTATTCTAAGGGTCTGTGAACTATACAGATAGTCTAAGTGAAAGCCCTGTTTGTGGGGTTACTTATTGAAGAGACCTCATAAAAATATCCTTGTAAGACTAGGCCTCCAAATTGGTTAAAACTAACTTGAGTGTGTCACGAGAAGAAGCAAAAATAATCTAACACTTTGCTTTTTGAGTGTTTTAGGAAATTTAGAAAAACGTCTAGAACTGTAATACTAAAGCATCTCGGGTTTGTAACCAAGGCAACTCATCCAGCTCTGCATTCAGGCTTTCCTGTTGATTATCTATTGTAATGCCAATAATTACAGCTGAGAGGAGTCTCTGTTTGTTGTGAGAGACAATTAGCACTTGAAATAAAATAACAGATTTAAATAAATTGGGAGACTGAACAGTGTGACCTGATCTCTTAGGAACAAGCAACAGCTTTGGAATATGACTGACTCTTGTGTTTGCAGAGGCCTCCAGAGTGAGAGAATCGTTATCCAACATTACTCAAGGTCTTATTGGTGATTACTCTAGTTGTTATGGTGAAAACCATTTGTTTGTTCTTAGATTATATTGGAAAAGATTTAATAAATCCAAATCTGCAAGAAGATGATACTGAATTTTCAACAACAGCCTTCTTTGAACAACTTGCCTCTACATGTAAAGCTTCATTAAAAATATTTCCTGCAATTACTGTCATCATCACTCTTCACTATTTTATGGACTATATAGTAAATTGCTAGTTATTTTAATTCATATGTGAATTAAAAGCTTGCAACTCCTGATCTACATATCTTTTCTTCACCAGCAATTTTTCCCTTCAAAATGAATGTCACCATGAGGTGTTATGACCATTTACTAACACCATTGCATGGCACAAACTCTCAAAAATAAACAAACAAAAAAAACACCCCAAAATCCAAACCCATTGCCATTGAGTCAATTCTGATGCATAGCAGCCCCTATTGGGATTCCAAGGTTGTAAAACTTTACAGAAGTAGATTGTTTCATCACCTCCTGCAGAGCATCTGGAGGGTTTTGAACTGCTGACCTTCTGGTCAGCAGCCAACTGTCTTACCCCCTCTGCCATCAAAGCTCCTTCAGTGTTAGTTACCTTGCATACCCACGAGTCTTGGAGAGTTTTCCATAAATCTCAATAAATCTTTAATGTTCCAAGGACAAAAAAAGTTTTCCCTGACTCAACTGTACTCATTTTCAGGGTTTCATTTCTTAATACTATCAATAAGCACTCTGGTCTCATGTTTACATGTGAAGGGATTCCTACTAGAATAATTGTCTGGGTCTCTCCCTTCAATTATTTGGTTTGGGAGTTCCAGACAAGGAACTGAGCGTGCTGGACTCAGTCCCTTCTGGACTTTTCTTTATCTGGATGAACATGTCCACAAGACATGTCAGCCCTCTGTCATGTAGTAAAGATGCTGTTTCTGAAGGATTTAGGGAGAGGGGTGGCCTGAAGCTGTCAAACAATACCAGTGAATAAGGAAACATGTCTTTTAAATTCAATGATAAAGGCAGATCTAAAACCACATTCTCCAGTCAGGTTTAATAGTAATAAAGCTATTGGTTTGATCTCCATCTGCCTATCTTTCCTATGTCTAAAATAGTTCTGAATTAAATTGGGAAAGAGGGATGTTATTTATTGGCTTCCCCCAAACACCTAACATCTGTCTTCCATATAAAATGTCACTGACAAATACTAACTAATGACAAAGTCATAGAATGTAAATTTCATGAGAACTATGTCCTTGCCTGCCTTGTTCATTGCCACTTTTCTAATATAAAGAGCAGTGCCTGGTACATAGAAGTTGTCAAAAAGATTTTGTTGAATGAATAAATTAAGTTACAGCTTCTTTAGTTTAAATCACAAATTCCCCCTTACATTTCAGAATGAAGAATTTGGGGTATTTCATATTTCTGTAATGACCACAAGACTCCTGAAAGAGGATCTCTTTGTGAAATCAAAGGATCCGAACAACTGTAGAATCACTGAAAGATTCACAGCGGAAAATGACAATGTGATATGTCATTTAGAAAAAAAGAAAGAAACAAACAAACAAACTGACAGCCAGCGGGTGGGATCCGACTCACAGTGACTCCTACCTGGGTTTCTGAGACAGTATCACGACGGAAGTAGATTGCCCAATCTTCCTTCTGCGGAGTGGCTGGTAGGTTTGAACCGCCAACCTTCTGGGCTTGTTCTCTAGCCCAGGACTGAGGAATCTGAAAGGCTGAGAAAGGGGCAAAGAACACAGACATAGAACTCATGGAAAGGATTTGAGGATGTTAAAGGGGATCACAAAGTAGATGCAGAACTCACATAATAGTGGGTAGGAAACAATAAAATAGTAGTGTCTCTGAGCCACTGCTTCCAATGAGATGTGTAGACTGACAGAGACTATCATGATATGGGACATCATTGGGAAATATGTTTCAAAAACAGGAAGTCATTTTGCTGCCAGTGAAACCTACTCTTTGATCCTGTCTGCCAAAGAGATCGCAATCGGCAGAAAGAATTCTAGCAGGACTAAGTGCTCTGATCCAAAAAACAAATGAGAACAAGCACCTAGGATTCTGCATATCAGAGGGAAGTAAAGCCCCTGAGGAAATTCATAAAGAGGGTACTAAAGATATGCAGGGAGTTCTAGTAGCGTAATGCCTAAGGCACTTGACTGCTAATCAGATGGCTGGCGCTTCAAACCCATCAGCCACTCCTCAGAAGGAAGATGGAGCAATCTACTTCCGTAGTGATACTGCCTTGGAAACCCAAGGACAGGTCTCTTTGAGTCGGTTTTCTACGCGACGGCACATAACAACAACAACAACAAAGATACACAGAGAGTATGAATTTGTCCTAGAGAATACAGAATCAAGTAAAGACAGAGTGTGGAAGAACTGAAACAACATAGAGATGAGCCCTTCTTTGGCTCACACTAGCTTATGATTCCTTAGAGGAGTGGGTAATACAATCTCCACTGTCTACATTTAGGCCTACCTGAATATAGCAAAATCTATGTATGGATTCTCCAGAGATCTCTTAATAAAATCTCAAGGCCACATCACTCCTTTGAGTATTGTTATATAGAGATAACTGGGTAGGATTCAGCTGTGAGAATTAACATGTGCTGCTTAGCATTGGTAAGAGCATCCAATCAAAAACAGTATAATTTTTGTCTTAATAGGGTGTATTATCTGTGGACTACATAGAGTCCCTGGAGTCCTGGAGAGTGCCTGGGTTTGAACTCTGCCCAGCCACTTACTAGCTAGGTGTAAAAGCTGGGGCCAGTTATTCTTCATATTTAGCCTCAGATTCCCCATCTGTATGAATGTACAAATGGGGATTATAATAGTACCTACCTCATAGAGCTATAGCAAGAACTCAATAAGGTGAGTAATATATATAGTAAATAAGTATTTATAGAATACTAAATGATTACCTGTTTAAATAAATTCAGTGTTTTTCAGAAAGATAAGGGCTTTTATGCAAAGTGACTGGCATACGATCAAGTTTACACAAATGGTTAGATTTGACTATTAATGGATCTTGCAAACATGTGTTGAGTCCCTGCTGTGTACTGAGTCTAGGGCTGTCAAAATGTGCTGAATATCCGAGTATAGTCATCTAATCATACTTTATATTTCATGTTTATCTCAGCCTCTCAAAAGTTGATGATTTTCTCTTTCTCTATGATAGCACTGATTTTTCTCTTCCAAAAAATGTAAACAGTATTTGATTGGGCTACTTCTCCCACTCTCTTCCCCTTTCTGGTAGGATCTGTAGTGACAATTGAGATGGTGGGGTGATCAATGAGCCCGGGTTCTTATGCTTTTTCCATCATGGGGTCTTATTCTCACCACCTATTTTTCACCTTTTACCCTTCCTCCCTTTCTTCTTCACACATTTCTAATCCCCCATAATGTACATTGTATAGTGTTAGAATCTGTGAAAAATTCCAAGAAGTGTCCACAAACACTCTCTACTTGGAATAATTAGTCATAAAAGTTACATATAAGCATTTGTAGCAATTATAAGACACTATTGTAAGATGATCACCAAAGCTGTTTATGATATGAATCAATAATATTGCTTACAAACAGCATATCACACTGTCAGACACTGCTGTGAATAATTTTGGGTTTCGGTAGAGCATTACCCTACAAATCATGAAGATGTAGAAATCACCTATTCCAATAATGCTAAATGAACTTAATACCTTGACAGGAAAAAGTTAGAAATACAAATGACTACATAAAGGAGATTCATTATCAGTAACACATGTGGAACTTGACACAATTATTTGCCAGAGGGACTCTTGAAATCATCGCCAAATTCCTATTGGGGTTCAGATAAGCACAAAATGTAAAAAGAAAATTTGGAGTCATAATAAGCAGAGGATTATTCCAAATAATGGTGTTTTGATAAATGGAACTAATGTGTTTTGGAAAATGTAACATAAAACATATAGGAGAAAAAACTTGGAAAGTAGAACTACTAAATGGACTGTGGTGATAACTAGTCACAAATTCGTATGAGCATGTAATGTGAGGGCTGCTGGGGGAAAAAAAAGGCAATATGACTCTAGGTGGGCTAAGCAAAGAAATCACCTTCTAGATCAAGAAGAATGTACGCAAATCTGTTTGTATCTCTTTGGTGAAAAAACTTTTGTAATAATACACTTGATCTCAACATAAAGAAAATCCAGACATGAAAAGCACAAGTGATTATAAGGACCTGCCAGATTGATTTATGAGGAATGAATGGCACAACAACCTAAATACGTGCATGTATGTGAGTATCTCTTACTGAAAGCCAGAGACTATCAAAATAATTATAGTCCTCTTTGTAGTTTTATTGTGAAGGATAAGCATTTGTTGGCTTAAAAAAGATCCCTTGCCTTGAAGAGGAGATTATTTTAAAATATGTTATCAGGCAGACCTTAGCAAGGAAATAAAAATAAGTGCAGTTTGCATGTAATTGTCCAATTCAAGCTCATTTGTAATAAACAAGAAGTCTATAGCTCTAAAAACAAATGGTTCCAGTGGCAATTCAGGAGCGATATAAATGAAAAATAACTTTAGCTGATAACTAGTAATTGTTGTGGGACTTTTTTTGGCCAAAAGCCCAAGTGCAGAATTTGAAATTTAGGAGAGGAAGGGTAACAGAATGGAAAAAAATAAAGGGAAAAAATAAGTTAAAAAGTGAGGTGGACCCATTCGGTGATATTTTTCCTTACAAAAGTTGGGGGAGCTAGTACTAATTTAACTATAGTCAGGAAGATGCTAAATATTACCTTGTTCATGTAAAAAAATATGACTCTTATAAGGCATAAATTACTAGAATTATTATATGAATATATAAACAAAATGTTAATATCTAAAAAATATAGGATAAAAATTGTCTTTGGTAGAGATACTAATTACCTAAATGTTATAGAGTAAATAACGTTAATTCCTTATCTAATCAACTGCCATTTTGGTATTTTATAGGAAGGTAAAAAAAAGTAACAACAGAAAATGTGAAGAATTAGAGAATATACATGTCTCAGGAATGATTGTCTTTTATTGATAAATGTGCTTAAGACTATATACACCAGAAATTATTTTCTATTTGAAAATAATAATTGCCTATAAATAATATAAAGAAAAGGAAAAAGTTGTAGACAAACACACAATTTGTAGAACTAAAGTATTTTAATGCTTATGACTTCACATATATTTATGCTTGAGTTTATGGGAAGTGTTATGAAATTCACACAGAGCATTAAAAATAAGTTATAGGACAAATGATTCAAATTGAGGTCAACCAAGTTATAAATCAAATCATAAATATACTTCACATTATGTTTAGTTCTAACATAGTTTATAAAATAACCTGTTTACTTGCTAAAGCAAAGCATATAAAATTTATTTAAATCACAATTGTCTGTTTGAAAGGGAGCTCTAGTGGCGTGGTGCCTAAGGCATTTGACTGCTAACCAGAAGGCTGGCGGTTCAAATCCAGCAGCCACTCCTCGGAAGAAAGATTGGGCAATCTACTTCCGTAGTGATACCGCCTCGGAACCCAAGTAGGGGTTGCTATGAGTTGGATCCAACTCAACGGCAAGGAGTTTTGTTTTTGTTTTATCTGTTTGAAAAAGCCAAAATTAACTCTGATCATCTCTCACCATTGTTTACTAATTCACAATCTTTAGCTTATAGGTGACTCAGCGATCTTTTCCAGTCTTCTCCCCAGTATAAGTGACTCAATCTGCTTTTCCAAATTTTATTAATTCGTTGATTATAACTTTATAGTTATTCACTTATTTTTGAAGTGAACAGAGCCATTTTGAGCACCTTCCTAATCATATTTAAATTGTTTCAGGCTCTCATATTTAATCCTAGAAGGTATCTCCTAGGTTTCTTCTGAAGTAGTCATTGCAAGTGTAAATGTCCAAGGAAACTATGTCACCAAAAACCAAACCAAGCTCGCTGCCGCCGAGTCGTATCCGACTCATAGCAACCCCTCCTTGGTTTTCTGAGGCAGTGTCACTACGAAAGTAGGTTGCCCAATCTTCCTTGCGAGGAGTGGTTGGTGGGAAACTATGTAGGTAACATAAATTGGGTACGCTGGATTTGGAAGGGACTAGAGGAACAGAAGAGGTTACTCTTTTTCTGAGGGGCAGCTACTACACAGCTCTGATTGCTGTCAGGCAGCAATGGTGCCCCTGGTGGTCAGATCTTCCAATTGCCTAACTTTTATGTGAAATCTACAACTTTTGAGTACTGGCAAATGATTAAATTAAAAACAACAAAAATAACAACTATGTAAACCTAAAAAGAAAAGAAAAAGTTTGCAGACTGGATATGGTCCATGGGTTTCCAGTTTTAACCTGTCTGGGAAAAGTGTACAATTAACTAGCCCCCTCCCCACTTCTCCCCTTCACAATTCAATTTTCTGCCCTAGCGTCCTTGTTTACACAAGTTCATGGGTTGGAAAAGCTGCCTTCCCTCTCTTTTCCTGTCAAATTTAATTCAGCTCAATCTTTCTGGAACTTCTCTGACCTCTTTCTTCAGGAGAATTTCCATCTCTTTCCCTAGATCTCTTCTTTCCCTAATTCACAAAATATTAAACCTTTTCCTAAACCAAATTCTGCCTTGCATAATACTCATTTATATATGTGCTTCAGTCTTACTGCTAACAGTACAAACCCCCTGAAGGCACAGATTATTTTCCTATGTCTGTGACCTAAGAGGCATTCAATAAGTGCTTATAGAATTGAACTGAATTGGATGTGAAGGGATATCATTCACAGATGCCTATCAGCAATATTTTTGATGAAGCCACTCATTTGAGTTGAACAATATAGAGTTAATATTTACAAGGCTAAAGATTAGTGAGAAAAATCGGTTAAATCATGTTTCCTTAACAGATGGTGCATCTGTGTTTCCTAATGCAATATCCTGACTGTGTATAATTGTCATAATAAAGTAATAGTTCCCTGCACAATCTTTGATAACTGATGAATCTTTCCTATATGTGGATTCTAAATACACTCTTAGCCTGATCGATAACTGCTCCTGAATTTATCAGTTGATTCAATGCAGCCTGTTTTGTCAATGAATTCCCTTCCTTGACCCCAAAATATTTGAGGCAGTCCTTTTTGGTTTCAGTTTGAGAAGACATGGCATTTAGAGGGAACTAGGGCTATATGGTTAATTTCTAAAATGACCCTGGCACCCAGCACATAGAATTTTGACTTTCTGATTACTCGCAGCTTGGTTTACTGCCTGAGTTAGTATCATGGAGGACCGAATTCATTATCTACTGCTGCTGTAACACAAATATGTGACAGAGACCCTACATCCCCAAAGTCTAAAATATTTATTATCTGGATCTTTACAGAAAAAGTTTGCTGGCCCCTGCTTAGTTTTCCACTTGCAGAAGATATTCAAACATTTGGTTTCAAGTCTGAACTTGAAGAGTGCACCAAATAGGCCTCTCACATTTGCTGTTTATTTTTCCTGTGGTCACAGGGCAAGAATCAAAACACCTGTGGGATTTGGGACCAGAACAATAATTACTTCTCAGTCTTATCTACTGCAGCCAGAAGCAAACATCTGCTTTTTTAATTCTGCAGAGAAGGGCAGAATTAAAATTGTCTAGGGACTTCCACTATATCTCTGGCACAGAGAAGGAAGGGTGGAAGGCAGGCAGGAACATTTCCGGTTTAAACGAATGCAAAGTTAACTGAAATCAAATTAGCTGGGTGTGAAGCCTTGCTTTAAAGTTTAAATCTGAATAGGTTTCATTGCTGTTCTTGAACCAATGGATACTCAAACTCACCGCCGTTGAGTCGGATAGATGTTGGCAAAAGTCCCACTAATTCTTTGATTTGTTTAATAAAAGTCATTTAAAAAAATCAAATAGATCACTGGGCAGGGATTTGACCAGAAACACCTTCCAAGTGATAATTAGCTTGCCAATTTTTTTCTGAGTTTTATGTTACCATAAATATTCATGACACATTCCCCATCAAATTGTAAGTTCTTCAGGAAACACTGTTATCAGTTTAAGAAGAACATGAATCAGACTGATAAAGCTAATTGGTTAGAGTTCTTTTTTCTCCTTCATTTTAAATAAAGCTGTCGAAGGTTCCCAGGGTAATGAAGAGCTTTGTTGTTATGACAACTGCTTATTCCTTTCCCTTTGAAGAAGCTCATGATGCGATAGGCAAAACATCAGGAATAATTAAAACAAATGGTAAGTGAGACACAGCTGCTTAGAGGAACAAACCAGCATGAACTTCAACCATGTTACTGAATTTCACTTACTATTTTCATAGCAGGAAATTTATGTCATCTGAGCTGGTTATTAGGAGCTCTGGTGGCACTGTGGTTAAAGCATTGGGCTGCTAACCAAAAGGTTGGTGGTTTGAACCAACAAGTTGTTCTGCAGGAGAAAGATGAGGCCATCTGCTTTTGTAAAGATTTACTGCCTTGAAAACCCTATGGGGCAGTTCTCATAGGGTCACTATGAGTCAGAACTGATTAGATAGCTGTGGATTTAGTGGAGCTGGTCATTTGTGCCTATTTCCAGGTTTTGACCAAGAATCCTGTTGCTCTGAGAAGATTTAGAAGTATACTTACTGTTATCTTTTGTCCAGTGCTTCTCACTGTCCAGATTGCTCTTCTTCAAAGCCAGATTAAGATATGTGAGGGCCCTAAACATTGATAATTTGGGGTGCCCCTCCTCTGCTTACTTACACATTCGAATGGGATATATGACTATGTATGTGTGTGTGTGTGTCTTTGTCTTAGTTATCTATGATGTAACTTCTTTTTAAAAGTGACCATAATAACCCTTCCTTGATCCAGTAATTGCTCATGTTGGATCCACTTGCATACTGGGTGAGTGTAGCAAGTGTAAGACTTGACAACCCATCCATATCTTTTGTTTAATAAAAAGTAATATTATTCTCCCAAGAGACCTGCTGAGACAAGATGTTTCAATTATATGGGAGGGGACTATAGGAGACAGATGTCAACAAAGATGTTGAAGGGTAGGGGCCTCATCATTTAAACAATCCTGCATTTTGGTGCCCTCATGACCCAGTGTGATTTCTAATCAACACATTCTCATGCACTGTAGCTGGTATCAGTTTCATTTTAGTGCCCTATCATTTCCCTTTCACTGGGGCACTGGGTTTTCTCTGTGTCTTGTCTACTTGGCTATAAATCTTTGCTTTGGACAACTGTTACCCTTGTTTTGTTGATGATCTAAGCATGTGCTTACTTTGCTTATTGGGCAACCTGTCCCTACTCTTCTCCAGACTGACTGAAACAACAAGTGGTGGTAGTCTGTCAGAGTGATGGGGCACACTCTACAATATTTCAGATACCTCACTCAAGTCACTTACTCTGATTTTTTTCAAGCAAAAGGAAAGCAGTGGCTGTGGAGTTCATCCCCTGGAACCACAAAATACCATTCATTTTGGTTTTGTGTCAGGCCTTTTTACATTCTTTCTCCTTTAATCTTTAGAACTCTGTGAACTAGTAAATATTACCTGTTTCACAAAGGAGGAATATGAATCCCAGAAAAAATTTAAGGGCCTTGTTCAAGGCCATCCAGCTGATAAGAAATTTAAACTCAAGTATTTTGACTTCAATTGTTCTTTAAATGATACCACAGCTGGATGAAAAAGTGGTTTGAATAATAAAAATAGAACAGATTATTCTCTACTGAGGTATCTTATTTCTATTATTCTAATTCCTCTTCATATTCTTTGTAGAACACTTAGTCTAGTTAGTCTAATCCTTTTCCCCCCTCACTTTCAGATCACCTACTTGGGGCTAAAAAATAATTTATATAAAAAATAGATTTTTTTCTACTCTTTTAATGAAAGGGACTAGTATAGAAAATATCAGACTTTCTTCACACACAATAAGGATAAGTATTTTTTTTTTTTAGTGAAAATTTTGTTTCAATTTATGTGTACCTGGTGATAAGACAAGGTCTAAAATGTTTGGAAGCACTGCTCTAATACTACTGTTGTCTACCTGTTGATTCTCTAATTTTATTTCATTTCTCTTTACCTTTCTTATTTTGCTGAGAGACACTAAATGCACTGGGAAATATTTTTCTTTAATATATGGTAAGAGTCCCTGGGTAATAAAAACAGTTGATGCACTTAGTTGCTAATCAAAAGACTGAAAATTCTAGTCCACCCAGAGGCACCGCAGAAGAAAGGCCTGGCAGTCTACTTTTAAAGTATCAATGGCTGAAAGAAAACCTTACATAATACACTTCTACTCTGACACATATGGGGTCACCATGGGTCAAAATCAACTCAACTGCACTTATTGGTTAACACTAATGATATCAAAGGCCTATTCAATACATTTTTATTCCTTTTCCTTTAGATACCAATTATTTTCTAGGTTTAAAGTTTTAGATTTAAATAATAAGAAAAAAATATTTTATGTTTATCCACATAGCTCCTGATGCATGATTTCAGCATTTATACATTTGAAATAGTCTTTATTTTGCCTTCATATTTTTGAAGGATATTTTTGCTGGGTATAAAATTTTAGGTTGCTAGTTATGTTCTTTCAGTACTTTAAAAATGCAGCTCCACTGCCTTCTTACCAGTCGTGTTCCCAATAAGAATTCAGTTATAATCTTTATCTTTGTTCTTCTGTACATAATGTACAAAAGAACACTCTGTGCTGGCTGCTTTAAGCATTTTCCTCTTTATTACTGGTTTTGCCAATTTAATTATGGTGTTACTTTGTGTAAGTTTTCTTTATGTTTCTTTTGCTTAGGGTTTGTTGAGATTCTAGGATTTATAGGTTTATAGTTTTCATTAAGTTTGAAAAAAAATGGCCATTTTTATATCTTCAAATACTTTATCTACTGCCTCCCCTTATTTATCAACACCAGTTACATGTATATTAAGTCACTTGAAGATGTTCCACAATTAATAGAAGCTCTTTTCTTTTCCAGTCTTTTGTATTTGTGTTTGTTTCTGGGTAGTTTCTAATTCAGTATTTGAAAATTTACTAATACTTTTGTGTATCTAATCTGTTGTTAATTCCATGCAGTGTCTTTTTCATCTCAGATAATGTAGTTTTCATATCTAGAAGTTTGATTTTCATCTTTTATATACTTTAATGCATCTACTTAACAGGTTCAGTCTTTCCTCTAACTTGTGAACATATGGGATACAGTTATAAAAATTGTTTCAATATTTTTGTCTACAGATTCTATTATCTGTATTATTTTTGGCTGCAATCCTATTATATAATTATGTTGTAGTCAGTGGTGACTCACTGTAGATTTCTACCCCTTTCTGTTAGCAGCTTTTCTGGTTACCTAGTGCCACTCTGTCAGAAATATACCACAAATGGGATGGCCTTAATGAACAAGAGCTTATTCTCTTACAGTTTGGAGGTGTTAAGTCCAAGTTCAAAGTGCCAGGCTAGGGGCTGGGTGAAAGCCCCTCAACCTTTGGGTCCAGCTCTGCCTCCAGCTGCTAGCCCACTGAAGCTAGTGGCTTTTCTTCACTCAGACAGCTGCTGGTTGCTAAGGCTGCCAAGCCCAAGATTGACAAATAAAAAGGCACAGTCCCAATGTCACCAAACCACACAGAAGGCCATTAACTTAAGTCCATTATAAGTCCCAAGGTTGGCAGAGCATAGCAGGTTGCTGACCAATGACATAGCTACATGCAGGGACCAAGTGTGCCATAGGCTAGAGGCCATTCCCAAGGCTTCTCCTTATATACAGGAAGCAGACCACATCCCAAAGGCAGCTACTCAGCTGCTTGTGGTAGATCCCACCATGGAGTTGATTGCCAGTCTCATCATGGGGAATAACTTCCGCCAGCTGCCCAGCCACTCAACCAGGCCCAGCCAAGTTGACACACAAACATAACTACTCCAGCAGCAAAGGAGGTCTGGAGGCACAGTGGTTAAAACATTCAGCTGATAACCAAAAGGTCAGCAGTTTGAACCCACAAGGTGCCCTGGGGAAGAAAGATGAGGTTGTCTTCTTCTATAAAGAATTATAGCCTTGACAATCCTATGGGGCACTTCTACTCTGTCCTATAGAGTTGCTAAGAATTTGAATTAACTTGATGGCAATAGGTTGGGTTTGTCTCTATTTGTATCTCTCTCTTTTCTGGTGTTCTTCTCCATCAATTCTAGTTTCCTCAGCTTATCCATAGTCCTAAGAAGCCTGCATAGCACAAGCAGTGTGGTAGTGCAAAATTTGATGGTTAGAACCCATCCAATGGCACTACAAATTGATTCCATAAAGATTATAGTCAAGAAAACCCTGTGGAACAGTCTACTCTGTACACAGCTGGGGTTGCCACCAGTTGGAGGCTGACTTGATGGCTGCTAACAACAATAATCCATATTCTTAGCTCTGTTTCCTCAACTCAGGGACACCATTAGCTTCTAATTGGGTTTTCCTTTCTTGGGTTATGGCTAGAAATTCTTTTTGGTTAGCAAACTGGAGCAATCATGAAGATCATGTCCTGTTTTTCCCCATCTTTCAATGCTCATGGTCTTTAGTTATCTGATGTCTAATGGTTTAAAAGCATTGCTTCGTATATCTCATCTTTTTTTTTTTTTTAAATTCTTTCAGGTAAGGGGGTAAGTCTGACCCCTGTTATTCCATTTTGGCTATAAGCAGATGTTTTGGCACCCTTTAGAATCTTCCCATCACAAAAAATCTCTGGCAGAGAATTATGAGAAGTGGAGGATGAGAGTAAAAGCAAAGCATATAAATTCCTTGTTGTCAGCACTCCATCAATGTTACACAAATTAGTAAATAAAGTACTCTGCTTGGAAGAGGTACTTGGAGGAGAAACATCATGGGTTGAGCAAGTTAAATTGCATATTTGCCTTTGAATCATATTATGTTGGTGGGGATAGCAGAAACAGAGCCACCAGTTATGCCATTTTCCATGTAACTGGCTTAGAAAGTAACAATGTCAGTTTTGTATATGCCAGTGAAATGAAGCATTATAACTTATAGCAGATGGGAACACTCCAATTTTTCATGCTAAAGTCTTCACAAGAATAAAATACCTTTCAGTGATACTAACAGAAAAGTAGGATGAACTTTACGGTTTCTACCATGTTAAATATCTTTGGATTGAGATACACAGTTTGTAAAATAATGTCATAGCACTTCAAAGACAGTCCTGATTCCACCCTAAAATTTCTTTTCTCACCCAATGAAACAATGTGTTCAACAAATGTTTGGGAAGAGCCCTGTGTGTCAATGTAGAATATTATCTCAGCTGTGTGTAATGAGGAATCCTGTGGTCTGAAAAAAAGGGACTGCTATTGCCTACCTGTATTGCTATAAGCACATTATGTTCCACATAAAGCTAGGGACCATGGTGAGTTTTGAAAAACAAAATATGGACTAAGTGGATTGATTATTGTATAATTCTCCAAATACAAACTGCCCTGTTGTTTTCTTTTAAATACATTTAAGTACTTGCAACTCTTTGAAGAGGGATTTTAATGACAAGGGAGGAATTGTGCATAGAATTAGCATGTCTGGAGGTATATTTTTTCTCCTCCTTTAAACTCTTGAATAAAGGATGATAGAGAGTTCTTCAGATGGAGAGATATGTTACTTATTGACATAACAGAACTAAGCACCACAAGAGCCATTTTAGACCATGGGAAGATAGCTTTGATTATACTTCCTAGACAGGGTCTTCTTGCCCACTGACTTCCCGGACACAGACCATGCCACTGATCTGGCAACCAAATGATGGTTTCTATATAGTGGATGACAGACTGGAAACTATCGTAGCATATTTTTCATATCAAAATAAGTATAGTTATAGCAACATCATATGTGAGAGTCTCTGGCTGTTAACCAAAAGATTAGAGGTCTGAGTGCATTCACAAGTGCCTTGAAATAAAGGCCTGATGATGTCCTTATGAAAAATCAGCCACTGAAAACCCTGTTGAGCACAATTCCACTCTGACACACATGGGGTCGCTGTGTGTTGCAGTTGTCTCGACAGCAACTGGTTATGTGTTATATGTGAAGATGAGACAGAGAAGAATGGTGTTATTGCCACTCTGAATTCAAACTTTCAGCCTCTAGAACTGTGACTAAGTAAATTTCTGCTGTTTGAAGCCACCCGCTTTGTGGTACTTTGTTATGGGAACCCTAGGAATAATTCAATTATCTACCAGTAACAGGAAGGAGATGATTGGCAATACTCTCTGATAATCCCAAACTACCCTCTGCTTAGCATTTTTTTTTTCCCTTAATTGTGCTATCCTGTTGGTTTTTATCTCAACATACAAATATTCCTGGGAAAGGTATCACATATCCGGTGTGAAAGTTTTTATCAGGTCTTTTTTGTTTGTTTCTATTTCACGAGAGAGACTGATCCCCATGAAAGGCCTTAGTTTCTTGGTAGAGGAAGAGATAATAGAAGGGATGAAGGCAAGGGAGACAGGCAGCAAGACAAACCTCCTGCTTCAGAATTTTGTCAATCTTCATTTATTCGGCTCAACAGACATTTACTGAGTGTAACCAATTTATTTATATCCCTTCTCTTACCAAGAAGGATTTTTATGACACAGGCTAGGAACACAAACCCACTTCTCAGTGTGGACATGACATACACCAAAAGGTCACAGAATAATGGGAGATAGAAAAAAATGTGAAAAGGCTGATCATAGTTTAAAGTGCTATATGATGAAGGTATCATAGGTTACGACAGGCACATAGCCTCCTTTCAGAGGAAAGGAGAACTCTGAAGTGAAATGACGTAGGACTAGGTGAAAAAATGTAAGTGGGGATAGAAAATAAGTAATTCAGATAGCTCCAAGATTTCTAGCTTTGGCAACTAGGCACTAACACAATTATCATAACTGAGATATAAAATGCAGGCAAAGGAACAGATTTGGGAGGAAGATACTGAGTTTAATTTCAGAAATAATGATTTTAAAGGAAATGTGGTATGGGTAGTTGGGTATACTGGCCTGAAACTTAGTAGAGAAATTTCTAAGCTGGAGGTAGAGATTTTGGGGTTATCTAAACCTAGTGGTTGATGAGCGTAGTGGTTGAGTTTGTGTGTCAACTTGGCTGGGCCTGGTTGAGTGGCTGGGCAGCTGAACGTAGTTATTTGCCATGGTGAGATAGGTAATTAATTCCATGGTGGAATCTATTGGTGCAGCTGAGTAGCTGCTTTGGGTATGTGATCTGTTCCCCATATATAAGAAACACCTTTGGGACTGGTCTCTAGCTTATGGCATGCTTGAACCCTGCATGTAGTAGCTATGCCATTGCTCAGCAGCCTGCCATGCTCTGCTGACCTTGGGACTTTCAGTGGACTTGAATGAATGGCCTGTCATGTGGTTTGGTAACATCGGGACTGTGCCTTTTTACATGTCAACCTTGAGTTTGTCAGTCTTAGCAGCCAGCAGCTGTCTGAGTGAATAAAAGCAGGCAGGGAGCAGGAGGCAGAGCTGAACCCCAAGGTTGAGGGGCTTTCACCCAGCCCCTAGAGCTTGGCATTTTGAACTCGGATTTTTAGCCTCCAAATTGTAAGATAATAAACTCCTGTTTGTTAAGACCATCCCATTTGTGGTATATTCTTGTCAGAGTGGCACTAGGTAACCAAAACAATGAGACAGCCAGAAAGATCTTATACACAGAAAAGAGAACCAAGGACAACAGCAAGGGACAAAATGAACAACTGGGAAAAAACAAAACAAAACAAAAAAAACAAACCTGAAGTGGGAGGTGGGATTGCAGAAAGGTAAGACGAAACCAGATAGCAACAGCTTCTTAGTCTATATACGGGTTCTTCATGAGCACAATAAAGTGTTCTGGAATTCCCATTCTTTGCAATGTTATACATAATTGGTTATTACCTGTTCTGGTTACCTAGTACCACTCTGACAAGAATATACCACAAATGGGATAG
>NW_006921713.1:4223124-4225527 GCF_000298275.1 Orycteropus afer afer | reverse complement strand
AGTGGACCCCAAGGTTGAGGGGCTTTCACCCAGCCCGTAGAGCTTGGCACTTTGAACTTGGACTTAAAGCCTCCAATTTGTAAAAATAAACTCCTGTTTGTTAAGGCCATCCCATTTGTGGTATATTCTTGTCAGAGTGGCACTAGGTAACCAGAACAGGGTCTATCCTGTTCGGGGTTCATTGGATTTATTGAATGGATACATTCTCATCTGTCATCATATCAGGGATGTTTTGTTCCAACAAATGTTGGACAATTTTCTCAGTGGTTTTCTTTTTCTCTTCCTATTCTGGAATTCCATTTACATGTAAGTTATTCCTTTGGCTAGTATCTCACATGAACTTTTCTTCATTTTGTTTTGATTTCTTTTTGGATTGATCCCTTTCCAAAGAAGTATTCAGGCATTTGTCTTCAATCACATTAATTCTGCCTTCCATTGATTCAATGTGTTATCTATTTCTGAAAATTTAGTATTAATCTTCTGGATTTCTATCTGTAGATTTGGTATTATTTCTACTTTTTCATTTATTTTGTCATTTTGTTCTTGGAGTTCCTTCCAAAATTGTTCTAGGGTTTTGTCTGTGTTTTCCTTAATTTTGCCAGTGCTTTCCTTGATCTTTTTCTCAATCCTTTGAAGATACTTAAGTATAATTCTTTTGAATTCCTTATCAGGGAGTTCCAATGCTGATTCTTCCTCAGGGATGTGTTATGGATCTATACACTGCTCCTTTGTTTCTACCACTTTATTTTGTTTCTTTTTGTGGACTGTGATGGTCTTTTGTCTCCAAGACATTTTGACATTGTTCTATTTAGATCTTTGTTAATTGTTTGTGAAGAGTAGTTAAGGGTGAGTTAGGCTCTTCTTGGTGGTTGTTTATCATTGGCCAGTTGGTGGAGAAGGAAGTGGTGGCTCTCATTCAGTAAGTGGAGTTGCAGTAGGTGCGGGTGTGGTTGCGTTGTATAGGCATGGTTGCTGTCTCCCACTCAGTTAGACAAAGATAACAATCAAAAGACCATCAAAAAAGTAAAAGCAAGCAGATAAAAAACATACTGCAAAAACATATAGGAAAAATCTATAAAAAAAGATAAAAGAAAAGAAAAGGAAAAAAAAATAAACCATTATCTGGTGAGGGGACAATAAGAGAACAGAGGTAGAGTAGGAGAATAATGAAGAAAAAAAAAATGGGAAAAATGCAAAAAGAAAAAAAATGAATGGAGTTAAACAGGAGAAAATAAAAATGGGACCAGGAACAGGGAAGAGAGAAAAAGCTGAAAACTAGAGCCTAGGAAGGGAAGAATAAAGAAAAATTATAAAAAGTATACAATAATAATAATAATTTGAAAGCAGACAAAAACAGACAAACTGAGCAAAAAGGAAAAAAAATCTGGGCAGGGTAGGACAGGGCACCTAGGCTCTGTCAGAGTACGCAGACTGGGATGGAATTCCTGCTGGCCCAGAAGGTGGGTGGGAGTGAGGGATGTCTGTACCTCCATTCACCAAGAGGGTGTGAGGTATAAGAGTAACAGGGGAAATATTCACCTTTCCATTCACTTGTGTCTGGATTGTCCTTATGGTGCCTGGCAAGTGGAGCCTATTCATAGGTCCTTGGAATCTGAGAGAACACTTTTTTAAATATCCAAAATGGTTGAACCACTTGTAAACATTCAAAATGGCTGCACCCTCCGTACAGCCAAAAGTCCACATCTCAGCCTGTCTCCCTGTTTGTTGCTTCCGCTTTTATTCACCAGCCACCAGTGCTATCCTCTGTGTAGCCCCTGGCTAGCAGGGCCAATTTTTAGGTGATTGTTTCATCCTAACACCACTTGGCAATATCAAAGCTGTCTGCACTATCAGGATCACTGACAGACCACAGCTCTATATGCCTCCTTTTTTGGTGTTTTCATACCACTACTTAGTTGTGGTTTAGTCCACTTCTGTATCCTTCCTTTCAAAGTTCAGGGCTCCAGAATTATCTTCTGTGTCTGGGTTAATTGGTTCCCCTTTTCTTTGTTGAAGAGGGTCTGTGTAGTTTGTCTGCCTATTCCACCATCTCTGCAATTCTATCTCCTTATATAGTTTTATGATATCTTTTATTTTTTTAATTGGAAAAGTAATGTTTTCATATATTCAAATCCAAACAACACAAATAGATATAAGAGCAAGTTTCAGAATCTCTTCTGACATTCATTTTGGTCTTTTCTTCCTTCCCTGTCTTTTAATGACCATGTTCTTTCTTCATGTATGAAGTTGTTGATATTATCCCACAACTCACCTGTTTTTCAGTCATCGATGTTCAATGCATCAAATCTATTTTGATAGCCTCTAAATTCAGGTGGGATATAATCAAGGTCATATTTTGTCTCTCATGGACATGTTTTAATTTTCTTCAGCTTCAACTGAGCT
>NW_006921713.1:4219479-4222836 GCF_000298275.1 Orycteropus afer afer | reverse complement strand
TTATCACCAGCAATAATCAATACATCTGGATGCATGTTTTATAAATTTCAGACTGTAGAAGTTAGAGAAATCTTCAATTTCTTCATCTTTGTCTTTAGTGATTGGTGCATAAATTTGAATAATAGTAGTATTAACTGGTTTTCCTTTCCCAAACCATAAAAACCAAACTCACTGCTGTTGAGTTGGACCCAACTCCTAGCAGCCCCTCCTTGGGTTTCTGAGGCAGTATCACTATGGAAGTAGATTGCCCAACCTTCCTTCGAAGAAGTGGCTGGTGGGCTTGAACTGCCAGCCTTCTGGTTAGCAGTTAAATGTCTTACGGACTATGCCACTTTAGGCATATGGATATTATCTTATCACTGACAGCTTTGTACTTGAGGATGGTTATTGAAACATTCTTTGTGATGGTGAATGCTATGCTATTCCTCTTTAATTTGTTTTTCTCAGCATAGTAGATCATATGATTGTCTGATTCAAAATGGCCAATACCAGTCCATTTCAGCTCACTAACGCTTAGGATATCAGTCTTTATGCATTCCATTTCACTTTTGACAATTTCATACTCTGTACATTCCATGTTCCAATTATTAATGGATGTTTACAGCTGTTTCCTCCTTTTTTGGGTTGTGCCCCATCAGCAAATGAAGGTCCTGAAAGCTTCACTCCATACATGTCATTAAAGTTAACTGTACTTTGAGGAGGAAACACTTCCTTAGTCATATTTTGAGTGCCTTCCAACCCAAGGGGCTCATCTTCTGGCAGGCACTACATCAGACAATGTTTTTGGGTTATTCATAAGGTTTTCCAGTAATATATTAGACTGTGTTTCATTGCTGTTCATAAGGTTTTCATTGGCCAATTTATTTTTGAAAAGTAGATGGCTCCTTCCTTCTTCCTAGTATGTCTTTGTCTGGTAGCTCTGTTTTAACCATCCCATGGTGGTGGGTACCAGGCCTCCAGCCTCACAGTAACATAGAAACCACAACAGTATGACAAACTTACAGATAAGTGGTGGATTATCAGTAATAACAAACATTAATCTGCAGGTGGATCTGTAGGTAGACAAGCTAAGTGATCAAGTCTGTCTGAGCAAAAGAGAATATACTCAAGACTGTATATGAGTTTGACAGATGTTATTTCTACATACATATTTGTATGTGCTACAAGAATGTCCATACATATAATGGAGCTAATGAGGCAAAGTGATAAATTCTTAGCTACAGGCAAACACCCTGAGAGAATGAATCACTGGGCCCATGGGATCAGGACCATGGTGGTGGGGACATCAAGCTCAACTGGTATAACATACTACACAAAAACATTGTTCTGTATCTTATTTTGGTGAGTAGCAACTGTGGTCTTAAAAGATTTCAAGTAGCCATCTAAGATGCAGCAATTCATCTCTCTTAGTCTAGAGCAAAGATGAATGAAGAGAATAAAGATACATGGAAGCAATTAGTCCAAGGGAGTAGGAGATCATGTGAACCTCAGCCTACAATGACCCTGAAACCAGAAGAACTTGATGGTGCCTGGCTACCACTGTCAGCCACTTGGAAAGGGATCACAATAGGAGATCCTGGATAGAGTGGGAGAAAAATGTGGAACAAAACTCAAAATCATAAAAAGACCAGCCTTACTGGTCTGATAGAGACTGGTAAAATCCCCACAACTATGGAAACCCAAGAAGGGATCACTATGAGTTGGCTCGACGGCACATAACAACAACAACAACAACAATGACTTCAGTCACCTTTTGAGCCTGGAATTGAGTTTAATCCTGTGGCTTCCAGCCAAACAATAGATAGGCATATAAGGTGAACATTTACACCAGGTAGGTGCACTCCTTAGAATGATCAACCATGGTAGATAAGAAGGGCAGTATTTGCAGAGGGAGATAGCTCAGGAATGCATAGGAAATAAGGACACAGGGAAAAGCTAACCACAGGGAGGAAGTGGGAAGAGAGCTGTTGCTTTGTTGGGATTGCAATGAGTATCATGAAGTCAAATATGTAGGCACTGTTGTATAGAAAATGGATCGGAGCTCTGGTAGCATAGTGGCTAAGGCACTTGACTGCTAACCAGAAGGCTGGCGGTTCAAACCCACCAGCCACTCCTCGGAAGGAAGGTTGGGCAATCCTACTTCCGTAGTGATACTGCCTCGGAAACCCAAGGAGGGGTCGCTATGAGTCAGGGCTGACTCGACGGCACATAACAACAACAACAACTGTAAATTTTCACCCAAATCACAATATTAAAAAAAAAAAAAAAGAAAGAAAGAAAAGAAATGAAAGAAACCAGAGTAGAGTGATGTAACAAGAACTGGCAAAGAAGAAAATCTGACAGATGTGGGAAGGGATTATCAGTAGTGGAACTGCATCAAAAAGGCTAAGTCTGGAAATCAGATATTGGAGAACATTACTGATTCAGTAATGTGATGAAAGTAGGATATCGTGAAAGAAGAAGGATATAAGTGAATGTGTAGGTGAGGGGCCGGAGAGAGAAAATATGAGAAATATTCTCCTAATATACTTTACTTTTTCAGTGAAGGAGAAAGAGGTCACCACCTGATTGATTGGAGTGGGTTCTGCTAAAGACTTGAGAATTGCTGAGGTTTAGGAATAGTGACCATTGGTAGGGAATGAGATAGGATTTATCAATCTAATGGATGAAAGCATGTAATCCATGCTTTATTTTCTTTCATTTTGATTCCATGACAAACCAAAAACAAAGGGGGAGGCAGATTGTTAGTTAGACTTCAGTGGACTGAAGAGTAAATGTCAGCGAGAGAAGTTCAGATGCTCAAGGCACTCTTTCAAGACACAACAGTTGTGAATGTATCATTGTTGTTAGCTGTAATTGAGTAGATTCAGACTCATGGCGATACCATGAGTGAAAGAGTAAAACTACTCCTTAGGGTTTTCTTGACTGTAATTTTAATGAAAGCTGATTGGCAGGCTTAGCTTCTGCAATACCACTGAGTGGGTTCAGACTGACAGTCTTTAGGTTAGCACAAACCATTTGTGCCACCATCGGACACTTATGAATATATTTAAAAAAAGAAAACAAACTCACTGCCACCAAGTTCATTCCAACTCATAGCAACACCCATTGGGTTTCCAAGGCTGTAAATCTTTTTGGAAGGAGACTGCTTCATCTTTCTTCCATGAAGCAGCTGGTATATTTGAACCGCTAACCTTTTGGTTAGCAGCCATATGCCTTAACTACTACATACCAGAGCTCTTGTATGAGTATATTAAAACCCTCCAAAATGTGGATAGTCTTTGGCCAAGCAATTGCATTTTGTTACTAAGGAAATTATCAGAGATATACTAAAAAATGTATATATATATATATATA
>NW_006921713.1:4207882-4219319 GCF_000298275.1 Orycteropus afer afer | reverse complement strand
GCCACAGAAACCCAAGGAGGGGTCACTGAGTTGGAAATGATTCGATGGCAGTGAGTTTTTTTTTTTTTTTTTTATTGTTGTTGGTTATCATAATATTATTTATAATGATTTTTTTAAAAAAGGAAACAACTTTAATGTTCAACTTTAAGGCATTGGTGAAGTAATTTATGGTTCTTATTATGAAAATATAGACAGCCATTAAAATTCTGTTGAAGGAAACATACAGACATAAAAATGCTGGTGAAATATGATTTCTAAGTCTTCTGCATTGAGACCATATTCAATTTGTAATTGTGGGGAAAGTCACTACAAATGCTGCTCACACCCAAACTAAGCCTGCCTGTGAATGAAGGGTAGAGGTAAGGCAGTTAGTATCGAGGGATCAGAGCCAAGGAAAAGTTTTTCTTTTCTGTTGTTTCTCTCTATCCACTCTTCACCCTTCCCTATTTTCCTTCTCTTCTTTTTTTCAATTAATTAGAAACATTTTATATGCATATTTGCTAAGAGGAAGTAGCCAACAGATAGAAGCTTTAAATACTGGGAATTGGATGTGGAGCAAAGAAGAATAAAAGGAAGCAAAATTCATCCAAAGTTGGGAGGAAATGAGATCCAGAGGGGAAATGAAGAATGTAATGTTAAGAAAGAACAAACATTGGATGGAGAAGAAGGATATAAGTGAATGTGTAGGTGAGGGGCTGGAGAGAAGAAATATGAAAAAATATTCTCCTAATATACTTTACTTTTTCAGTGAAGGAGAAAGAGGTCACCACCTGATTGATTGGAGTGGGTTCTGCTAAACACTTGAGAATTGCTGAGGTTTAGGAATAGTGACCATTTGTAGGGAATGAGATAGGATTTATCAATCTAATGGATGAAAGCATGTAATCCATGCTTTATTTTCTTTCATTTCGATTCCATGACAAACCAAAAACAAAGGGGGTAGGCAGATTGTTAGTGTATTAATTAATGATAGGGATTTGCCTGCAATCATGTGTGACTAAATAAGGTCTTGCCTCCCCCTGTCATCATAATCATTAACCCATATTATTAAATTCTTATGATAAGGCACTGAGGAGATTGCAAAAATGATGAGATAGGGTGCCTATCCTGGAATTTACATCTGATTGGGGAGATGAATCATAGCCACTTGAGAAGTTAACTACATTACAAGGTAATTTGCCATAAATGATGAAAGTGGCATAAAAAAATCAGAGAAATGATTGATCACTTACAACTGCAGTAGTCAAGGAAGATTTTGTATTATTTTTACATTGCCTTTGTGTATTTATGTATTTCATCTTTTCAGCAGAGTAGACTCTGTCATATTCATCTTCAACCCCTATCACGTTTTCTGGTCCATGACAAGTACTTAAAGACTTGATGAGTGAATGGACTAATGAATAAATGAACAAACAAATCAAGTTAGATTTGAATAGGCAGAAGGGATAGAAATTCTTTCCAGTAGGGTTATGGTCATACACAAAATATGGAAAAAAGGAGGAAAGAAATTAAAACAACATTTACTGGGCATTTGCATGTCAGGTACTATACTATATGATTGCACTTGCATTATTAATTCATTTAATTGTCATGATAACCCTGTGAAGTTGGTATTTCCCCAATTTAAAGGATGAAAAAAGGAGATTCAGAGAGATGAGGCAACTTGCTTACCTAATAAATAAGTGGCAGTACTGGGACCGGATCCTCTGCACATATGGCTGGTTCTAAGGCAGGAGAGGTAGGTTTTTATACACTCCCTTGTAAGGATGTGGTTCCATCCACTTCTGCAGCACACTGTATTTCTTTACTTTTAAATTCCTGTAAGTGCTAGTACATGGTAATATCTTAGTACACTTTTTTGTCTGTCAATGGACTAAGTCTCCACTGCCAATTAACTTATGTTTAAAGTCTTCATTATAGTAGAAAGACCCAAGATAGTTTGGCCAATCCTTGTCTCTCCAGACTCATTCTCAGATATCTAATCCCATTTGCCAGTAGCCATGCTTCAGTTTTCCTAAATTTCACTCATTCGTTCACTCTTCTCCACCTTCCATCGTACTACTCTCTATGGCCCAAATGCCCTGCCTCATCTTGGCATCTATCCATCATTCACAATTTAGTTTCACAGTCATTTCCTTTAGGAACTTTTTCCTGACTTCCAAATGGTATTGGCTGCATGAATGAATGCTTCTGTCTTCCTGAGTTTCTGTCATATAGAGAATAGAAAAGCCTTTATTCTCTTCTTTTCCCTCCAATTAGCTATGTTAGCAAATTCTTACTTTAGAAGCTCCTGGCCAAAGTGAAGTTCAATATTTCTATAGCTACAGGTAGCCATTTTACTTCATTATTGTGAAATACAAAGGAAACTTGGTCACTTGTCCCCAAGGCGATGTTGCTGAAATTTTGTACCTTCTGTACCTATGGGACAGCCTCCTTTCACCCCATGTGACAAAGAAGAAAGATATTGAAATTATGTATAATGTACTGATTGATTCAGAACTTGTAAAAGTGATTGGTTTTATCAAGTTTGGGAATTCCTGAACTGGTGTCCCTGCATCTTGTCCTGCTCCTCCTTACATTTCTATACAATTTTGGAGCATCTGCTGAAGAGGAGAAGTGATCACGCTTCTGCAGGCTCTCTCCAGAGCTGGCAGCCAGAGCGCAACTCTGCAGGCTTCCTCCAAGGAGCTTCCTCTTACAGAAGCTGGGAGAAAAATTCTGGTGCTCTTACAGAGGCTCTGTCTCTCTCATGAGTAATATGAAATGATACCCTTGACCAGCCCTAGGGATTAATTAACACTGTTCTAAAATAAATCTCTTGGAAGAACTTTACTTCTCTGAAAACCATTTTCAAATTTGGACAAATTTGTTGTTATTAAATGAGACTAAAGATGGTCTCCTTACATAGACCTCTGATTCTAGAAGCAGTAGATGGATGACTCCAAAGCTAAATGCCACTTCTAGTCCTAATATGTCCAGGCATTGCCTCTAGGGTATGCTGAGTGGGGCAAGGGTGGTCTTTGCCATAGGTTGGACCTGGAGTTAAGTATTGGTGGTGGTGGTGATATTGGAGACTGGAGTTAATACACAATTTAACCTGCCTCAAGTTATTTAGAGTTGGCACTCACCTGGATTGAAGGCTGGGATTGAAAGAAGGATCATTTCAGAAACAGTTAGGAGAATCTTTGCAGATCCCCTTCTGTACAGTTAGGTGCCAGTTGGGAGAATGGGGATCAGGAGAATGAAGATGTAGAACACTGCAGACTTGGAGGAAAAGCATATACATGGTATTTGAAATCAAAGGGATAGGTAAAATTTCCCAGGGGAACCTAGTAGGGATAAAGGAATAAGCATGGGATACTTCAAAACATCATTTTGTTTAGTGGGCAGGTCAGAAGAGGAGAAACAAATGAATTGGAGTCTGATAGGCAAGAGGAAACCTGTAAGAGATGAGTGCAACTAATGCTAAGAGAGAAAGAAGTGTGAAGATGAAGAGTTTGGTGAACAGCATCTTATGTCACAAATAAGTATAATGAGACCTTGTTTGGATTTGACAATTAAAATTCTCTAGTGACCTTATCAAGAGGAATTCTGGTGAGGAGTCCTAGTTGTTTAGAAATAATCAGGAAGTGAATAAATGGAGACAGCCAGTGAAGACTCCCTCATTCAGGAAGGTTGACTGTGCAAAGAAGGAAAGAGATAAAGTAGTAATTCATGAGGAAGACAAGCTGAGAAAAAGTTTATTTTTTTAAGGTGGAGGAAATGTGAGGATATTTAATATTTACAGGCTGAGAAGGAGACCCTCAACTGTAAAAAGCAAGTGATTGAAATGACAAATGGGAAGACATAGTTGGTAGGGTAGGATACTGAGGGAGGCAGAAAGAAATGCAGTTCATATGCAAATAATTAGAAAAGCAAGTAAATTTGATAATAATAACAAGCAATGCTATATAGAGGAAAAATAGGCTCCATTCTGTTGCAGACAAATGCTGTGAGAGAGTCCTGCCCTATGTGGTTCCCAAAACAATAAGTAGAACACTGAGATGAAGAGAGTAAGTACATTCATTGCAGATGCACAAGCAAGGAACTTGGAGGACTACACCTCAAATCAAGTTCCCAGGACAACAGATCACTTTCATTTTATACACTTTGAAACAAAGTCATGTGTGTACATTTGATGACATGGAAAATATTTGCATTCTTGATTGCACAATTGATCAATTTCAGACTGAAGAAGTTGGTAATCATCTCCAGGAATTGATGGAATACTAATTGAGCTGTTTCAACAAATGAATGCATTGCTGGAAGCACTCACTTGTCTATGCCAACAAACTTGGAAGAAAGCTCAGATGACTGGAAAAGATCCATATTTGTGCCTATTGAATAAGGAGATGATCCAAAGAATGCATACATTATTGAGCAATATCATTAATATCATATGCAAGTAAAATTATGCTGAAGATAATTCAAAAACTGTTGCAGTAGTACATCAACTGGGAACTACCAGAAATTCAAGCTAGATTCAGAGGAGGACATGGAATGAGGAATATCATTGCTGATATCAGATGGACCTTGGTGAAAGCAACGGATACCAGAAAAATGTTTATCTGTGATTCATTGACTATGAAAGGGCATTTAACTGTGTGTATCATAACAAATGATGCATACTATTTTGAAGAATGAGAATTCCAGAACACTTGATTGTACTCATAAGGAACTTGTACATTGACCAAGAGGCAGTCATTTGAACAGAACAAGGACATCCTGCATGGTTTAAAATCAGGAAAAGTGTGCATCAGGGTTGTATTCTTTCCATACTTAATCAATCTGTATGCTGAGCACATAATCTGAGAAACAGGAGTATATGAAGAAGAATGTGGCATCAAAATTGGAGGAAGATTCATTAATCTTCTATGTGCAGATGACATAACCTTTCTTGCTGAAAGCAAAGAGGACTTGAAGCACTTATTGATAAAGATCAAAGACTAGAGCCTTCAGTATGGGTTACGTGTCAACATAAAGAAATCAAAAATCCTCACAACTGGACCAATAAGTCACATTATGATAAATGGAGAAAAGATTGTAGTTGGCAAGGGTTTCATTTTACCTAGATCCACAATCAACACCCATGGAAACAGAGAAATCACACATATGGTATTGGGCAAATTGGCTGCAAAAGTTCTCTTTAAAGTGTTAAAAAGCAAAGATATCACCTTGAGAACTAATGTGCACCTGACCCAAGCCATGGTATTTTCAACTGTCTCATATGCAGGCAAAAGCCGAATAGTGAATAAGGAAGGCTGTTTTTGCCCCTTTGTGCTGCTCTAACAGAAATATATCACAAGCAGATGGTTTTAACAAACAGGGACTTATTCTCTCACAGTCTTGTTGTTGTTGTTGTTATGTGCCGTCGAGTCAAACCCGACTCATAGCGACCCCTCCTTGGGTTTCCGAGGCAGTATCACTACGGAAGTAGGATTGCCCAACCTTCCTTCCGAGGAGTGGCTGGTGGGTTTGAACCGCCAGCCATCTGGTTAGCAGGCAAGTGTCTTAGCCACTATGCTACCAGAGCTCTCACAGTCTAGAGGGCTAGAAGTCTGAGCTCAAGGTACCAGCTCTAGGGGATGGGTGAAGGCCCTGTAACCTTGGGTTTCAGCTCTGCCTCTTGCCTGGCCCACTGAAGCTGGAGGCTTTTCTTAACTGAGACAGTTGCTGGCTGCTGAGGCTGACAAACCCAAGGGTGACAAGTAAAATGGCACAGTCCCCAAATTATCAAGCCACACAGCAGGCCACTAGTTCAAGTCCAGAAACAGTCTCAAGATCAGCAGATAACATGGCAGGCCACTGAGTTGAAGATTCGACTAAATGTAGAATCCAGATGTGCTAAAAGCTAGTGATCTTTCTCAAAGCTGCTTCTTATATTCTGGAAACAGAGTACATCCTTAAGGCAGCTACTCAGTTGTTCACAGTAGATTCTGCCATAAGTTGATCACCAGTTTCATCATGGAGAATAACCACATCCAGCTGCCCATCCACTCAAAACCAGGCCCAGTTTACACATAACCTCATCTACCACAAAAGCCAAAGAAGAACTGATGCCTTTGAATTATGGTGTTGGCAAAGAATACTGAATATACTATGGACTTCCAGAAGAACAAACAAACCTGTCTTGGAAGATGTACAGGCAGAATTCTGCTTAGAAGTGAGGATGACAAGTTTGTTTCGTGTACTTTGGTCATATTATCAGGAGGGACTAGAACTTAGAGAAGGACATCATGCTTGGTAAAGCCAAGGGTCAACAAAAATGAGGAAGACCCTGTACAAGATGGATTGACACAGTGGGTGCAACAATGGGCTCCAACATAGCAATGACTGTGAGGATGGCACAGGACTAGGCAGTGTTTCATTCTGTTGTACACAGGGTCACTATGAGTCAGAACTGACTCAATGGCAGGAAACAACAGCATTTCTTTAGCACTTTTTAATTCACTTGTTTAATTTTTCTATTGTAAAATAAGACACAAACATTGAAAATTATGCAGAACTATGTAGATTAATGACCTATGTATGCAGTTGATATAACCACTACCCAGGCCAAATAACAAAGCTTTTCCTGCTATCCCAGAAACTCTTCTATATAGTCTTTCCCAATGCAACACTTCTTTTCCCCCAAAGTAATCACTACTCTGACTTTAATTATAATCACTTTTCACATTTCTTTATAGTTTTATCAAAAAGTGTAATTTAATCTTGACTATTTTTAATAATTTAGGCCCTTCAAGTATTTTTAAATCTGTAGGTTCCTCCTCTTTTCATTTCTTTCCCTCAGAAATTACTTGTTGAAGAACCTGAGGCATTTATTTGATCTGGAGAATTTCCCATGGATGTTTCACGTTAACAGTCCTGAATTCCTGAATTTAAAGTTTAACTATCCACATGAATTTGAAATAATTCTGTCCACTGAAGAAGCCTAGAAATAATGAGCAACCTCGTAGCAATGAACATCCCTAGTGCACAGATTGTGGTCTTGAAATACCATTTTTCCCTAAAAAAAAAAAAAAAAGAAAGAAACACCCAATGTTTCTTGGAGAAGTAGCAATTTCCATATCTTGGGAAGAAAATATGTAAGATTAGCCTGGAAAACCTTATCATGCCAAATAGTAAGGAAGTTATCAAAGAGTCATGTTAAAAAAAGGCTCAGAAATCAACTTGAAGAGGCTCCCACTAGCTAAATACAGGGCAATTTGTACTTCTATAAGGATAGTTGAGTGGATTGATTGGAGATTGAAATTCCAAAAGGTTATTGGGTGGATCAAACACAGGTGTCATTGAGTGTCTGGATCCAGGCATTGATTTGCAGGAAATGCAGAGGACAGAGGAAAACCCACCCTTCTTGAAACCGCTTCAAGTTGATTTCTGAGCCCTTTAACATAACTCTATCAAAACTTCCTTACTGTTTGGCATGATGATTTCACAGGCTCATCTTATACATTTCCTGCCCTAGACATGGAAATAGCTGCTTCTCCAAGAAACATTGGATTTTTTTTAAATGCATTTTATTGAAATGTAATTTAGGTACAGTGAAATACACAAAACGAAAGTGACATGGGTCAATGCTTTTTTTTTTTTTTTGGCAGTGTTCCCTCCCCTCCCCATCCCACCCCTGGCAACCAACAAGGAAAGTTTCCCTCCATATATAAACCTTTCCTTGACCCTCCACAACAATGAACTAATACTGTATTTGTCCTGTGATTGACTTATTTCACTCAGCATAATGTCCTCCAAGTTCATCCATATTATGCTGTGTTTTGCAGACTCTACATTATTATTTAGTGCTACGTAGCATTCCGTTGTGTGTATGTACTATAGTTTGGTCATCCACTCTTCCACTGATGGGCACGTAGGTTGTTTTCATCTTTTTGCTATTGTAAATAGAGCTGTGATGAACATGAGTGTGCATATATTTGTTCCTGTCCTGCTCTCACCTCTCTAGGATATATACCTAGTAATGAGATTGCTGGGTCAAATGGTATCTCCAATTCCAGCTTTGTAAGGAATCACCATATTGCTTTCCACAGTGGTTGTATCACTTCACAGTCCTACCAGCAGTGTATGAGAGTCCCAATCTCTCCACATTCTCGGCAGCATTTGTTATTTTCTGTCCTGTTGAACTCTGCCATCAGTGCTGGGGTGAGACGGTATCTCATTGTTGTTTTGATTTGCATCTCTCTGATGATCAATGATTGTGAGCATCTCTTCATGTACTAGCTGGCCACCTGAATATCCTCCTTGGTGAAGTGTCTATTCATGTCTTCTGCCCATTTTTCATTTAGATTGTTAATTCCTTTGCTGTTGAGGAGTTGGAGTTTTCTATAAATCTTAGAGATAAGTCCCTTGCCAGATATATAATTATCGACAAGTATGAATTTGTTGCTCTTATTTTGTTATGTGCTTTTTCATGGTGTTGATTTCTTTGTTTCATATAATTTTCTATGCTGAGCTTGTTTTGTTTATGAATTATGTTATCACTTCCTTTGTTATTATTGTTTTAGTAATTGCTAAATGTTTGTACTTGTCCTCATTTTTATTTTGATGTGAAAGTTTATCCTTTTTCTTTGAGGTTACCCTGTGATTTATAATTTTCTTCCCACGTTTAGAACAGTCCATTCCATCTTGTAGTTGTTTTGACATCCCTTCCATCAAGAAGTTCTGTAATGACACAGTTTTTTGCCCTCTTTTTGGTTTGTAGTTGTCCTCACTTATCAATTGATGTCTCTGGTTCCCTGTTTACAATCTTATAGGCTTATTTGCTTTGGATACTTCCATAGCTGGATTGGTTTCTGGGTTATATCATCATGTGTGAATGGTCAGTTGTCGTTAGCTGTTGTTGCTTCTCTGTTCAAAGGACTCCATTTAGCATCTCTTGTAAGGTTGGTCTGGTTTTAACAAATTCCTTTAATTTCTGTTTATCTGGAAATGTCCTAATTTCACCATCATATTTGAGGGACAATTTTGCTGGGTACATAATTCTTGGTTGGAAATTTTTCTCTTTCAGGGTTTTATATATACCATCCCATTCTCTTCCTGCCTGCATGATTCTTGCCAAGAAATCCGAGCTTAGTCTTATTGGTTGCCCCTTATAGGTAATTTTTCGTTTTTCCTATGCTGCGCTCATGATTCTTTTTTTGTCTTTGGTTTTGGTGAGTTTGATGATGATATGTCTTGGTGATTTTCTTTTGGGGTCTATCCTGTTTGGGTTTCATTGGACTTCCTGAGTAGATATATTCTCATCTTTCATCATATCAGGGAAGTTATCTTCCAACAAATCTTGGACAGTTTTCTCAGTGGTTTCATTTTTCTCTTCCTGTTCTGGAATTCCAATGACACGTAGTTTATTCCTTTTGATGATATCCCACATGATCATTAGGCTTTCTTCATTTTGTTTTGGTCTTTTTTCTGATTGATGCCTTTCTAAAGAGGTATGCAAGTATTTGTCTTCAATCTCATTAATTCTGTCTTCCATTGCATCAATTCTACTCTTTTTGCATCAGTTCTACTCTTTTTGCACTTTTAATGTGTTATCTATTGCTGAAAATTTAGTATTAATCTTCTGGGTTTCTATCTGTAGATTTTGAATCATTTCTAATTTGTCATTTATTTTGTCATTTTGTTCTTATATTTTCTTCTGAAATTCTTCTAGGGTTTTGTCTGTGTTTTCCTTGATCTGTCCCTCAATCCTTGGAAGATACCTAAATATAATTCTTTTGAATTCCTTATCAGGGCATTCCAATGCTGCGTCTTCCTCAGGGATGTGTTTTGGGTCTGTTTCCTGGGCCCTTGTTTCTCCTGCTTTATCTTGCTTCTTTGTGTGAACTGTGATGCTCTGTTGTCTCTGAGCATTGTGACATCTTTGTGTTTATATTTAATTGGTGATTGTATGTTGGAGTGACTTGCCCATGATTTTCGTTTTGTTTTGTTTGTATATTATGTACACAAGCAGGGTACTGTGCTGTGCTCTTCTATTCACTAGTTGACAGCACTTATACACTCACCACTTGTCTCCTTTCCTATTGTCAGCCTCTTCTATGTCCCTGCTGACCTTGGCAAACAGAGCCTATTCTTAGGTCCCTGGAATCTGAATGAGAATGCTGTCACTTTAAAATCCAAAATGCTTGCCACTTGTAAACATTCAAAGTGTCTGGACCCTTGGTCACTTTAAATATCAAAAATGGCCACTGCTTGTAAACATTCAAAATGGCTGTGCCCTTGATCACTTTAAATATCCAAAATGGCTATTGTGTGTAAACAATCAAAACAGCTGCACCTCTGGACAGCGGAAAGTCAAAAGCTCGGGTTGTCTCCTCCTTGCTGTTTCCCTTCCTAGTCACAGGCCACCAATGCAGCTGTCCCTGAAGCCCTTGGTGACCAGGGCTGATCTTTAGGTCAATTCTCAGGTCCCAACACCACTTGGAAATATTCAGGCTGTTGGTACCATCAGAGTAGCTGACAGCCCGCACCTCCAACCATCTCTGTACTCACTGTTTTTGTCCAGGTTTTTCCACTAGCTGGTGCCTAATCCACTTCTGTATAGTTCCTTTCAAAGCTTGGGGCTCCAGGATTATCATCTGTATCTCTGTCAATTGGTTTTTCTTTTCTTTGTTGAAGAGGGTCTGTGTCACTTGTCTGCCTATTCCTCCATCTTACCAGAAGTCCCAATATTGGGTGTTTTTTAGGGAAAAATGATATTTCAAGACCACAATCTGTGCACTAGGAATGCTCATTTCTACTAGGTTGGTCATTGGTTCCAGGCCTCTTCAGTGGACAAAATTACTTCATGGATTCATGCAGATAGTTCAAATTTAAATTCAGGAATACAGTATCTTTTACTTAACTTCCTTTGTATACATTGGTATTTCCTTTCTTCCACACAAACCATCTTAGTTCTCAGAGACACGAGACACAGGGGATGATCAATAGAATCTTGAGTCCATAACTACTCATTTATTCAATTTCTGCATTATGTACACAAAAATACTAGTAATACCACTGTCACTATAATAACTGAAAACAACTGCAAAGTTTTTGACATATACTCTCCCCGTTAATTTTTGTTGTTGTTGTTGTCATTGTGCATTGACTTTTTTTGGTGTGTGTACGGTAAAATGTATATGCTTGAATAACTTCTTTTGGAAGGATCCACACAAGACTTGTCCCTATGAGGCAGAGGTTAAAGATGTCCCAAATGTCCAGCTTTTTCAAACTACTGTACTATTCCATTATCTCTGAATCTTCTTCCTTACTCAGTACTCTCCCTCCCATCTTGTTGTTGTTGTTGTTATGTGCCATTGAGTCGGCCCCGACTCATAGCGACCCCTCCTTGGGTTTCCGAGGCAGTATCACTACGGAAGTAGGATTGCCCAACCTTCCTTCCGAGGAG